>NC_039361.1:65986334-66289365 GCF_003573695.1 Papaver somniferum
TCTTTACCCGCCACCCTACCCGCCAAATAATGGATAGGGTAAGATACGGTTAAAAAATTGGCGAGTATGAGTAGGGTATGTGCACCACTAGGTAGGGTGGGTAGGATATGGCCTATATCCATCACCCTACCCGTTTACTGGCGGTTAAGAAAATCTTTACCCGCCACCCTACCCGCCAAATAGTGGATAGGGTAGGATACGGTTAAAAAAACTGGCGAATAGGATAGGGTTGGCGGGTATGGGTAGGGTATGTGCACCCCTAGTTGTGATTTATGAATTGCATTTGATAGGGTTATACTCAATTTCTCCAATTTTGATTTTTTGAATGATGATGAACTGTATTAAGAGTCTTCGTAGTTTTTTTAGGATGAATAACAACGAGTGGTGGTGGTCTTTGTAATTTGGTGTCAGTGATGATGATTTATCATGTTTATAACCAAAAATTGACCATTTTTTTCCTATTTTTTCTCTCTATAGATGGCAAGTGTAAAAAGGTCTGCATTCAAAGAGGCTGTGTTGAATTATGTAACCTCGGTTTACATTAAAAATAAACTGTTTGAGATTCAATTTGGGGAAGAATCTCAGTTAGGGTTCCCCAATTAACGGCAATGTTAACGGTGTTAACCAAATAGATTTTATATAATTTTTTAAATAAATTAGTAAACAGAAGTCAAGACTTAACGGGTCAACGTAGGTCAACGTAATTTCCAAATACCAACCACTAAGTTGGACAAATGTTAGACCAAACATTAACATTGGACAAAATGTAAGTACCAAAAACCAAATAACCCAATAAATAATCGAATACTAAATAACAATACGATCTAGTACTACTAAAATCTTCTTGATCCTAAAGAAGTCTTTAAATGAAGTGCACGTAAGAGATTTCACATAATTAGCTCATCGCCGATGAGTGTTACGAGAATATTGCTAGTGGGCTTCCCACACAAACTGTTAGTTTATATTTTCCGCGATAAGTTTGTAAGAATGACAAACTTCATTATTCGATGACCAGGGTTGTTTGGACAACAAGGAATTAACAAACCCGAAATTACTAAAGATATGAAATAAATAATTATTTTCGGTTTCAAAAATATTCCAACTATAGTATAACTAATACACCAAAATATCTTTTGGATGACAACTAAATATTAGCTGTCATAAACATATACTTTACTAATATAGTCACAAGATATATGCATATCTAATGGGATATGAAAAGCATATTAACGAGTATAAAAAATATATTAGAATATTTCGATTCGAGATCTCACCTTGAATGTCAAAGAAAATACTTGAACATAAACATATTATGTCGACATCTTCTGAACTTTCCATATTAATTAAACTGTATTTCTGATAGCAATGCAAACCCTAAGTTAATAGCCAAACCGGAAACATTTATTTTTGGTTAACAGAAGGATCGGTCTTGTTAGAGATCATTGTTAATGGATTGGTCATGCTAGAGATCCTTATGACCCGTCCTAGTAGAGATCATTATTTAAGGGATCGGTCCTATTAGAGATCCTTAGATTCCTTTCAACTACGAAATAAATTTTGCAAGTCCACTTCCTTAAACTCATGTAACTAAACATAGTTTATAGGTATGGAATCAATCTGAAAGTTCAATACACTAACTAGTAACAAATTATTAAATAATGTTATGTCAAATCTATGAAGTCCAAATAACTAAACTATACTTCGTAAATCAATATACCAGAGTTATGTAAACCAACTAGTATATGCTTCCTTGACATTTCGACCATAGTGAAATGGTCAAGTCACTAATACTAGAGATTCATATATATACTTCATATGCTATGTTTTCAATCTAAACGACTTGGGGAAAAAACGTAGATAAAAATGGAACAATTCAAGTCTGTGTTACTGACATCGAATGGAAGAATGATGTGGTCATTGATGTTGATTCATCTTTAGGTTCTTCATAGTAACACGATTAAGTCTTAATTGTTAGTAGTCTAACCAACGAAATGGACTCTAGTAATTTAATCAAGCAACTTCAAGTTTTAGAGCTAAAATATGACAACCAAACTTGACATATCAGCGCTTGGTGGGTTCAACCGAGCAATGCTCTAACAAAATTTAAAGACATAAGTTTAAGTTTTTATAAGGAATCCATAATATTATCTTTAGACATGAACATTGAAGTGTTTGTTAACCACGACCACCACGAGGACCTTGATCTCATTTAGCAGGTCGACCTCGAGCACCATCATTATCCCCATTATTATCTCCGCCGTCATGTTGGTCTTTGTGTTGGCCGTTTTTTTTTTGCCCCGAGTAGTCTTTCTTTCTCTAAATTCCTCATTGGAATAGTCTCCTTAGAGCAACTGCAATGGTGCGATCAAAACCATAGACCAAATACCAAAAAAAACGACCAAATTTAAGTTTAGTCTATGGTGTTACACTAGGGTGGAATAGTAAATTTGGTCGCTTGGGAAAAAGTATACACCAGGATCGCATTATATGCCTGCCCCATCACCAGGATCACATTATATACCCGCCCCATCACAGGATCACATTATATGCACGCCCCATCAGCCATCAAGCGAACTTTATATGTACGCCTCACTACGGATCACATTATATGCCCGCCCCATCACCAGGATCACATTATATGCCCGCCCCATCAACAGGATCACATTATATACACGCCCGGTGATAAACGAACATTGTACGTCCGCTCGACTATATATAGTTTTGGTCTTGGTCCCCGACCAAATATAGTCTGGAATTTGGTCTTGGTCCGGATTTTAGTCTTTACTCCGTACCGTTGTGTCTCGTCTCTGGACCATAGTTATAGGTTTGATCGTCCACTGTGGTTGCTCTTACTATCCCAAAACATAGCATCAACTTTTTCATTCTACATATTGTTGTATATGTTGATCAATTCTTTATTCTCCTTAACTTTTTCTCATCTTTCTACACATATTTTTTCTTTGTTGGTCACAAACGTGATTCGACTTCTATATTTTCATTTCAAACACCAAACATCTAATACTTACAAACCATGTCAAAACCTTAAAAAATTAAAAGAGACTAACAAAGTAATAATACTTACGAGAAGATTTAAAGCTTTTTTTGGGTTCTGGATGAAAATTCTTTCGTCTATTCGTATCATAAAAGCATATGAAACATTGAGGTACCACGCCTTTCAATCGGGAACAACTCACATGTGGGTTTACAAACTAGCCCAAAACTATTATGGAGCTAATTTTTTCTTCCCAATCTTGGGATTATGGTACAAAATTGTGAATAACCACAATTATGTGATTATGGGACTTCCAACCTGCCTTGTTCAACTAAAACTTGTGGTGAAAATTTTCCTTGAAGTTCTTTTGTACACAACCGTGTTGTCGCGCCACTCTTGATGGGTTATATATTCTATATCCTTTAGGTGGAAACAAAGGTCTAAAATACCATCGTTCTCGGCACCACGACATATTATATATATATATATATATATATATATATATATATATATATATATATATATATATTGTTTACTTGTAAGAGTCAAAAACAACATATTATGTCGTTAGTTTGTCCAATTATTGTATCAAATCCATCAATTGCTTCTTAAAACTCTTAGTCTTACTATTCAAAGAGTGTTGGCTTCCTAAAAAATCATAATCGTTCTAATTCTTGTTCACTCGGACCGTTTCACCAAACTTTCGGAAGTACAAGTATATCTACACCTATTTCAGCATGGTAAGAGTAGTAAAGATTTAAAATGAACAAATATAATAACTACACCATTTTATATTGTAGTTTTTTTCTCACGTCTTATCCAATCACAACAGTTTTGAAACTAAGAATACATTCATTCATAAACTAACAAACCTAACATGTTTCAATTTGACACTAACAAAATTAAAGACATAAATTTGAGTCCTAAAAAGAATCCACAATATCTTTGGATATAAACATAAAAATGTCCTTTAACCACGACCACGAATAGAATGTCGGGCTCGTTTAGCAGATCGACCTCGATCACCATCCTTATCGCCACCATGATGTTAGCCGTCTTTCTCTTCGTCGCTTGTTTCACCTCGAATAATCTTTCTCGTTCTAACTTTCCTCTTTAGAATTGCCTCCCTGCTTTCCCTAAGCTTAACATTTTCTTTTTCATTTTCCAAAATTATTATAGATGTCTATCAGATATTCATTCCCCTTAATTCTCCTCATCTTCCTTAACATACTTCTGCCATGTGATCACATGCGTGATTCGACATTGAAGTATCATGTCATGTGATATGGAGATACCTCATCAGCTGGGTTCACAGACTTACCAATCTTGAAACGATGGTATTAGAATCGTGAACAACCACAGTTCATTACTTGTGTAACATATAATCAGCTTCATTCATCAACGTAAAATTGTCTAGTCTTTTTTTTTTTTTTTTCAATTTACGTGTATTTTTTTGGTTACTAACAAAAAGATGGTGATTCGGCTAATTAAAATCCCAGTTATGTTTTTAAATATATTATTTTAATAAAGAAGAAGTCTCTAAATGGTTGATGAATAACTAAAATATCATTATTTAAATTATTCCGCATGTAGATCAAAAAGTTCACATTGTAGATTGGTTGTGTTAGTGTGCAATAAATATGTATTGATAAGATATGTTTATCTACCACTTTTTCTACGTAATAATTCAAACCTCAATTTGAATGGGATAATTTAATAAATAAATCAATAAATAAAAAGTAAAAATATAAAAATTGGCAGGCGCGGAAGCGTAATAAAGTAAAAAAAATGTTATAGAAACTGGCAGGCGGCGAACAGAACACTCGAACCTGGAACTGGAAACAGCAACTAAGACCTTTGGGCAGGCCCAACAGTCTAACCAGATGGGCTAATGAGCCACTGGATCACTAATTCGTTGGTTTAGATTATACTCTTTACAGATAAATGAAGTTTTGGATAAACCGGATTCATTATTTGGTGATGTTGCAGAGAAAACTTTGAGACACTGGGAATAATGGAGAACATCACAGCAAGTGAATTAGCAGGATTAGGAGTTGGGACTCTACTTTTCTGTGCCACTATTGCTGCTCCTAAAATAGATGCCCTCATTTCTGCTTCTCAAAGGAGGTAACATATCCTCTTATTCATCTCTTCTCTGTTATATATCCTTTGTTTGGTTTTTTGAATTTCAAATTTGTTATGATAAGCTGATATTAATTGAGACCCGTAATTTGATTTTTTTCCGTAAACATGAAGTTCTTTTTTGCTTTATTTCTCTTCTTTCTGAATTTAAGTAAGAATGTTACTTGTGTTGGTTTTTACTGTTAGAGTGTCTTGCTTTGTAGTATCAATGTAGCAAGTGTTAAGAACATGACGAAGAAAGGACGTAGTAAAGGGAAATTACACAATTAGAAAAAATTTACTACATCTTGAATGGTTTGTAGAATTGGTAAATAGGCAAAAGTCATTGATTGGAGAATAAAGTGTGATAGTGGTGAAAATTGAGGAAACCTTGGGACCTAAACCCTATACAGGTGCTGTAGGTTTTACCTCTTAAAGTACCCGTTGATGTGTGACTGTAGGCATTTACTCGAGCAGCATGACAGAGTTTGAGGTGATTCTGTATCGATGTTGTAATATCTTTAGCGGAGTTAGTCTCGAACAACAAGTAAAGCACAATTTCAGGAAAGTAGAAAGAATCCATCAAGGGCGAGGTCCTGAAGCACCTTTAGCAGTGTAGTTGAATTGCAGACTGATTCTACTAGGGCATTACTAAGGTCAATCCTGCAACTAAATTCTCTTCTCTTCACAACGCTTCATCTTTCTTGGCGAATTAGCCAGGGAAACCCTTGTCTAGCATCTTAGGTTGAATCGCCGCCTATTTGTTCAAACACCAGAGTCTATAAAAGTGTGATTGTTGCTATGTCGTGATATTTCTAATTTAATTTGGTATCGAGTCTATAACATGTGGCTTTCGCAACTTATTGTTGCTTGATAGTCAATACTTGAGTTGAAATCTTGAAGATAGAGGAACGGTCAACAAAGTTATATTATGTAGCTAAATACAAGATGAGCCACTCTCCAAGTCAGGAAATACTAACACGAGTCATAAAATTCCCTCATTCAGTAAACTAGTGAACAAATTCTCCTCACTTATATGCTGTTGCATATATCTCTGAGCTGTTTTTTTCCCTCAAATTTGGACATTGTATGCAAACGCTCTTGATAAAGTACATTTTTGTCAATTTCTTTTTCCGAGTGCTTCATTAGATGGACCTTTTTCCTCAGTTAATCTTTTTGAGTTTGATAGATCATAGACATGCATCCAGTGTTGTTAAACACATAGTGATGCTTCTTCCCAAAGCCAGGTAAAAATGGGTCTGAAATAGAGTAAGCTTAACTCCGAAATCCGGGTAAGAAAGGGTCTGAAAGAGAGTAAGCTTACCTCCGAAAGCATGAGTTGCTAGTATAACAAGTCTTTCTCTCGGGCAAGTTATTAGTCTGTGTTCAATGCCCAAACTTTAACATGTAAAACAATCCTATACGTTTGGGCAAATAGGGCATGAGCTCAATATTAAACAAAGATAAGTATAAGATATTTTTACATTCAATTGAACTTGTGTCGACCATAGCTTTTGCATAGTTAAGGCAAAAATCGACTTATTTTTCCTTGTGACACAGATGTTCTCATTCATGATATTCCATCAAGCTAGATCAGTTTCTTACTTTTTGACAATGTCTGGATAATATAACAATAAGATGATAACCTTAAGCTACTATTACACCTAGTACCTACCATAGTCACCGACACATGGATGTAGATCCCCTTTACTTTCACATGAGACAAATTGGAGTATGTGCATCCACAAATTCAAAATTCTTGTTTGATTCCTCTAAGGCTCTGCATCAGCTAGAGCTTGTAATTACTGATGGTAGAGGGTTTGCTATCTTCAAATTGCGCGAGGAGCATCCACATATGAGTAGAGGGTATGCTGTGCGAGGAGTTTGCTATTTTATCCTACTTGATGGTTATGAATGATCAGAAAATAGTAACTAACAAGATTTGATGTTGCCTAACTACTGGCACACTCTGCCTCTGTTCTTCCCTTCTTATTTTTTTTCTCCAAATTTGATTAGTCTGATTACGAGCTGTACAGATAGGGTTGCCCTTGTCTGTCTGTCAAAAGCAGGACTTTAGAAAAAGATGCATGTGCTATATGTTTAAATACAAAAGCCAAATGTGTTACCTGTGCATGTTTTACTGTAATCCGACACATATTTAATTCGACATCTATTCGATGGTATTTGCCAATTTGGTAGTTACATTTCTACTCGAGTTGTATTCAGAAAAACAAGATAACTAACTTTATGTTGGTTGGTGTACATACAGTACTCTAGGCATGTGCAGGAATTGTGGTGACCTTAAGATGATAGCATGCTCAAAATGTAAAGGTGCTGGAATGATCAAAGAGGGGTCATTTATGAGTTTTAACCCTATTGAAGGGACGTTCCAGTCATTAGGCGCTCGTCAAGCAAAGGTAGGATTTGTTTCGTGTGCCAAGTGCCAAGCTAAGGGACATATGTCCTGTCCTAATTGTTCTACGTAAGTTATTCTTGTTCTTGCATATGGATAAGAATCATATACCACTCTTTTCTGCAACCAATGAAAACTTTCGATGACAGTAGTACAGTACAGTGATCATGTGTTGTATTTTGTATCTAACTGTGTTATAGAAGGTATAAAAATGAATTTGGCTTTTTGGAAATTCAATGTTTTTCTGGGATTTGTTATTCGGTACATATGCGTCTTCCATCTCATGTCCTCTGTCCTGTCATGAGAACCGAATAATACGGAATTACATCAATTTGAAACGAGCAACACTTAGATATATTCCGTAACGTACTTACTTCCTAGTCTTTTCTAAAATTATACCGCCTATCCCACAATTCTTCGACATCTCTACAGTTTTTAATGGTTGGAAGATGAATTATTTCGATATTAGCTCCTAAAGTACTGGTCCCCATGGGTTTGATTTCATTATTGTTGGAGATTTTAGGATCAACATCACGGTATAGTTGATGGCAGTCTGAGTCTGAGTCTGTGTCTGTGACTAGTGAACATTGCTGGGTTCGAAGATATAAAGAGTCTCTTGGTTGTTGGATTGCAGTTAGTTACACATCCACTTCTGTTTCTATAAATAAATAAGAACGGGCAGTGAACTGAACATAGCCAGCTAATACTTTATCCTCTTTAACCAACTAAGAGTTTCTGGGCAGTGAATAAATTGATGGGTATGTTGATATTTGAAAAAAAATGTGAAGCTTCCTGCATACTACTAGTGTAATAACTAGTATGCATTTGAATGGCTATTAGTACTTGATGTGGATATGTATCTGATAAGTGATAGCTATTGTTTCTACAAATAACTTATGTTGAGATGACAAAGGCGTGAATTATAGCCATCAGTGTCTATCCGCACATTATGCACTAAGTTATGAAAATGCTTTAGTGTAACATATGATAACGATTGTCGTTGATTGTGTCCCTCTCCACTAGGGACTAGTAACTGTGTTTAAGTTGTCAAATGATATTTCCTGAATTGTTTTGATTATATCATTAGCATGGATTTCATCAATAAGGTGTGTTTTTCAAGTAACTGCCAGCTACAAAAGACGATTAACACCATCCACGCTGGGCTCATCCAACAATTACACACATGCCGTAGCAACTAACAACACCCACAATGAGAAAATTTTATTTAACCAGTGGGCGGGTCCGAAAAATTTGTAGTCAATCCGGGCACCAACTTGGCTAACCCAAGGGTTACTATCCTGAAAATATTATGAAGTAAATCTGTGTTTTTCTTATTCCTCTTTGATGGCGTGCTAATATAATCTTGAGATGAGAAATCTTGAATGGGTATTTTAAGAGTTCACCATGATATTTTTCATGGTTGTTGATGAGTTTATGGCATTACCACTAGGCTGCACATGGGTCGAGTTGGGTCGGGTTTGGCCTCACCCACCACCCGACCCACTGCTGGTGGGTAATTGAACTTTTCACCCGCAACCGACCCACCATAACAATGGGTCGCTTTTCACCCGACCCACAATAAGGCGGGTTGGGTCGGGTCGGGTGGTGGGTTACCCGTCATAACTTGCAAATTACTTGTATCATGATTCATGAAGAATTACAGAATTCAAGTGTAGAAAATTAAAGTTACTTAAAAATGAAGGAGACAAATATTTTCCATAAACTTCTTTGTTAACACCTAATTTACTACTAGGGGTGGATAAACCATTTCCGACGAGGCATGCTGATCAGCTGATGAAGCAGCCATTAATCAATTTAGGGAAGAAGAGTCTCCGTGACTCTGTTTCTGAGAAGGAGAGAAGAAGAGGCCGAAGTGATAGGTGTGGGCTGCGAGTGCGATGCTTAGTTAGGGTTAGGTATTTTACTTTTTCAATCCAATGGCTGAGATTCATTTTAGGATAGAAAATCTAAGGGCTAGCATGTTAGGGAATATTGGGCGGGTTGGTGGGTCGGTTCGGGTGAAGGAAGTTCCTACCCGCAACCGACCCAACATACGGTGGATTTTCACGTGCCTCACCCATAGTCGACCCATACCTAGATGGATCGGTTCGGGTACGGATATTTTTCGATGGGTGTGGGTCGGGTCGGCGGGTCGAGTCGGTTATGTGCAGCCCTAATTACCACTGTGTCAAAATCATCCATAGGTAGAGGGTCATATAGGGTAAGAGTTTTTCCCTTTTTTGAGTTTTTCTTTTCGAGTTTTTCTTTCTTTCATTCTGAAAATTAGTAAATGCCAAATGGTAATGACAAATTAGTAATATGGCATTGCAAGGATATTTTTGAGCTTGGCAGCAGGTGACTTAATTACTGTGATTTGCGAGTATAATAAGTACGTCCCACACCTCTCACAAGGGAAAATTAGTTGTTGGGCATTTATCATGTCCAGAAAATTGCATCCTGGACCAAGGGGGAAAATCCGGTGAGTTTTACGTACTATCCCGATAACTTACATAATAGCATTCCTTTGAGTAAGAAGCAGAGAACCAGAGAACCAGAGGTATTGATTTCATTTCAATTTTCTTCTTGTCCTTTTAAAGCATTTTTTTGGGCAAGAAGACATAATAGCTAGCAAATCGAAATATTCTTGAAACATTTGGAATCTCGTTGCATGCGTATATAAGCACAGGCTAGCTATGTCTTTGATCATGAAACCAACTACTCTTTTTACTTTTTTTTTTTGTTTTATTTCTTTAACTTTTGAGTCTGAACTCTAAAGTACAGACCACATGTAGCATATACTGTACACACCTCCAAATGCAAAAGAAAAAGATAAATCGACTCCCTGACTTCCCTCTCTCACTCTCTTTTTCTCTAGCTAGTCTCTGACTCTCTTCCTGTTGCATTCCTTGTTGGTTAGTCTTGTAGCAAGTAGCTAAGAGCCTAGGAGTATTATTTGACAACAAAGTTTTGACTGCTTTTGAATCCGAATATGCATTATTGAAATATTGGGGAATGCATTGAACTATTCGAGTGACAACTTGAACATATCAAGTGGATAGTGATAGTATGCGTGTATAAATATTGTCGGTAGACGATAACTACAATGCATTGTTATAAGTCATAGACTTAGGGTTCTGAATTTTACTAAATATCCATAAATTTGTATGTTAAAAACCTATAAACAAATAAATAAAAAATCAAATAAATAAATTAAACCAAAAAAAATGAAAAAACGTAGTAACAACGTTAATTAGACCCGTTGTAACCGTTTTCACAGCTGTAATTACCGTTACATAGGAAATTCAGATCAAAAATTATTTATTTTTCTTATTTAACCGTTATCACACCCGTTATTTTAAAAAAAAAAAAAAACGTCAAAAAAACGCGTTTTATTCCTATATAACGCGTTTTTGACCCAAAACGTGTTCACACCCGTCAAAACACGTTATAACGGTCACGCCTAGTACCTGTGACCTGGGCCGTGACCCGTTTTTCGAACCTTGTATAATACACCAGTTCTCCAAGGTGCTGTGAATGAAAGCCACCAACCACATATTGCCCCAACAAATCAAGAGATTACGTTCCATATTCTCTCGTACAACTACAAATCCCTGAGCATTGCCTAGAGACATGTTGGATACAACGACACCCTAGCACTGCAATATACAGTGACCGTACACAACAATGGTAGTAGTAGTATTTAATACGACGCTTTCTTAGGCGTTGCCTGCAACAAGAGCTTTATAACAACAGTACGGTTAAATAGTTGGGAAGGTAAGCTAGGTGTGTGGTAACAGGGATTTCGCCGTCACCTGATGAAGATAATCAGATATCATCATCTAAATGAATCATAACCCTAGAAAAATCAATAAATTAGTAATCTGTTTGAAATCCACCAACAGTAGGTCGACACGTCTATTTGTTGCCTTACTTATGGCTGTACACGAGAGGTAAGATATTTTTATCTTTTCGATGAGTGAGGTGATGGGAGACCTGTTTGTACAAACTACCAAGTTAAGTTAGGGTCTAATGGTTTGCCATTACCCTCGTCTGACCGTCCCTTCCCATACCAGCTGGCTACAGTAATTATTGTGAATGGCAATTCACTGTTACATTGATTACCTTAGTTGATGTTCCTCAAGATAACATTATTTATCTATTGTTGCATTTCCAATGCGTAAACTTGTTCATTTACCTGAGGAAATTGCAGGCCTATCAATCAATCTGAAGATAGAGAATATACTAGGATGAGGCACAACTTTGCCAACACTTCACATTTCACACACAACAAAAATTAAATCTTTTTGGCAACTGTGTTACTGTGTATGTAGGTTTTTGTTTTTTGTTTTTTCAATAAGCAAGGGCAAGAATTTTCATTAAGAAGACTTTACAAAAGTAAGCAAAACAAACAAGGAGAAATACAAATCCAAAGCTGAGCTAAAAACTTAGTCAACCCCGAATTAGAAGGCTCCCATGCCATTAAGCCAAAAGAAAATAAGTGAAAAACTTCCACTACAAATAAACTATTTAAGTTAACTTTAATTTGATCCAGATTAATTTCCTGCATTGAGTCTGAATTCCTATGCCAAAAGAAAACTTAATAATGCTATTTGTCCCAACTAGTATAGTAGTTGAGTTTAAGAGAACCCAACTTAGGTGGATCCAACGTAAACAAATTTTTCTTTTTAACTTTTTTAAATAATTTTTTATTCTTAAGCATATAACAAACATGAAGATCGCATGAGCTATATTTTTACATTTAAGTCTATGAAATCTCGGAGATGAATTCGTGAGAAATATCAAACATTCTCTTCTCCACACAGACCTTAAGAGAACTTTACCGTACATACTCTGATTTTTTTTTGGAAAGGCGATTTAGGTGGTTAGGATCTGAATAGAAAACCTCATGTTAATGTGATTTTTGGTGGCTCGTATTTTTCCTTGCTATTATATAGAAGTTGGACCCAACGTATATGATCAATTAGTGTATATTCTTCGTAATATATTAAGTAAGCAGTACTCTGTGGTATGGATTTTCAAATTAAAAATTGAGCCTAAGTAGTTTATGAATCCGTTTTCATATATAGCAACCCTAATTAAGCTCTAAATTTTATCATGCATTTTTCACACTTTTTCTTAACCAAATCCATGAAATCTTTTCCCACGGCCAAATCAACTTCAATTCAACTATAAAGTAGAACTCTTCTCACATTCGAAACATACGATTCATATTAGACAGTGTATGTGTGAAAAGAGTGTGCGTGTCAAGTCAACGTTTGTTGACTTGACTTATGAGTTTGTATTGTGTTTGTGTGAAAAGTATGTGTGTTTGTAATAACACTACAGGCATATTATTACATATTTCTCATGGTATCATTCGGTACGGTCCAAATCTGAGATTTTTTTCTGCAAATAATCTTTTTACAACAACTTTTAGGAAGATCATAGAATCAACAACAAATTTTTACTATAATCTTTTGATTCTCGACAACTTTTTCCTATCAGTTTTCTACCAAATTCTATGTCAAATTTTACTAGATCAAGAATTCAGATTAGATTTCTTGATCATCTTCACCAATATGATGTCTTCATGTCAGTGATAATTTCTCAAAAAAGATGAAATACGACGTCAACTTCTAATTCCGCTGCTCAAGATGGTAATACTCTGAATTTTTCGTTATCGTTCTCAAATATTGCGAATATCATTTTGTCAAAATTAGATTCGACAAATTTTCTGTTTTTGCGTATGGGTATGTTAACAATATTCGTTATCGTTCTCAAATATTGTTAGTTTGAATCAATACTAGTATCTACTTATCTTTATGGGTATGTTAATGGTGATGAGATATAACCTGTTAAGCATGTTATTGTGAATGAAGTTTATGTTCTCAATCCTAAATGGGTTTATTGGAAGAAGGTAGATTCCTTTGTTATAAATTGTTTGAAGGCAACTTTTACACCTTATGTCTCTGGAGATGTTTTGGGTTTATCACAACTAGGGAGATTTATTTGTTTCTTAAAGTCAGTTTCAAGAATCAATTTATGGAAAGAAATAGTATGTCGAGGAAACAATTACACGGCCTAAAAAGGGGTAATTTTTATATTCTTATGTATTAGCAAACTTTGAAGACAATTGTTGATTTTTTTGCAGCAATTAGAGAAAGAGTAAATGAATCTGACTTGGTAATGCACGTGTTAAATGGTTTAGGAAAGGAATATGATAATTTTGTGATTTCTGCACAAAATAGAGAGATGCCATTTATTTTTTCAAAAATTAAACCTAGGCTACTGAATCATGAACAGTGGCTTAGTGATCAACACCAAGATTCTAGCATGATTTTTGATGCACAAAATGACAAAATCCTTCAGGATAATACTCAAGAATTGTAAGTTCTGGTAATAACTTTAGTGAAAATGGTAAAGGTAAGAACAAGAATTCGGGTAATGGTAAATATCACAACAACAAGAATTCAGGAAATGGTACTTACAATAATAACAAGAACAAGAATGTTTCATATGATGGTAATTTTGCTGTGACTACTCGTTTTCCCATAGTCTACGTAATGTATACAGCTCATAGAATCGGATACTAAGTAGTATTGATGCTTCTGTTGAATTGATAGTGCTAACTAGTATAATATACTCAAGATCGCAATAATAACAAAGAACACAGATATAATGTAAAAGGAATTAATTTATCATGATACACAAGAGATTACGTGGTTCGACTTTAGTCTACATCCACGGGGTAATGAGTGATTGTTTTGTATTATGTTGTGATGGTTACAAAGATATTAAATGCTTCTCAAAGTAATAGAGAGAACTCAAGTTGAAGTAAATACTTAAGTTCTAAACATTAAAGAGGTATAAGATTAAGAAATATCCTTTCTCCTAGGTATTGAATGCCTTTAGTTTGTTGGTGAGGCTTGGTATTTATAGCCTCTTCTGATCCAGGTATATCTTTGCTATCTTTGGATCCATCGTTTCCTGATATACCTTCCGTACCAATGGCACATTCATTCACCGCTTGCTTTCTCCAGTCAAACTTTGCCACCTCAGCTGACCCACGTTCCTTCGGGGACTTCCCAACCTTAGTATAGGTTGTATCTTCGTTCACCGCCAGCTTCCACCAATCTGATTTTGCCACATCACCGCTCTCCACGTGCTTTGATTATGTGTGTAGATAAGATATTTGTGCATTTAATGCTGATTAGATTTGCTATCTAACTCTGTCCCTTCGCCAGCTGCCTCCCTCTAGGCTAGGCTTTAATTTATCCATCTTGACCGTCGAGACGTTTCTTCTCGGGGGAAGATAAAGTAGATCTGCGAAGGTATCTTCTGCTGCTCAGGTTCCTCTGTACAGCAAGGGATATAAAATTATCTTGTATGCGGCCACTAAGATCGTGACACGTGCTCCGCGGAATATTGGTATTCACAGTTTTCCCCTTTTCTTTCATATTCTTCCGCTTGGTAGGATTGGAAGAAAATTTCCGTTACGCCGCCATTTTTGCACGTACTGAGTGGGTGGTCCCTGCATGTCCCTTTATGCAATAGCTCCCCCTTGAATTGCGGGCCCTCCAAATTTTTGGATTCTCCAGCTGCCTATAAGAAAAGAATAATCCTAGAAATCTCATTAACTTCCTTCTTTGTGTGAACTGTTGCTCTCCATCTTCTTCCCAGGAGTTTTTCTTTCCCCCCGACTGTAATTCTTCATTCGATTTTTTTGGAGCTTTTCCTTTCCCTTGCTCAATCATTACTCACAGGTTAGTAATTATTCGTCTTTTCCTTGATTCTTCGTGTGTTTAACTTGGGTTAGTCTTGCTTTCGCTTTAACTGCCTAGTTCCGAGTATCCTTGATGTTATTGTATCTTTTCATGTGTTATTTGTGTCCTCCAATGTATTCTTCTTGCTATTTGTGGAACCGGGAGTTACTTCAATTGCTTCATATCTCGATATTCCTTCATGATTGTTTCGGTTTCATGATTTTGATGATGATGTGAGATCGTGCTTCATTATGCTTTGTGATTGGTTCTAACTGTTTCCTTTGGTTGTTTTGGTGAAACCCATACCCAAAGTACTTTAGTTTTTTCCCCAATTGCATTTCTACTTTCTTTGCAATTTTTGGCCCGCCATTGTTGAAGGCTGTTTTTCCTGCTGGTGTTAGGAATTATGAGGCTTCCGAAGAAACTTACGCGTAAGGACACGAGTCCTAGATCGTCTACGGAGCCTCCTCCGCGCATGGATCATCCTGATGCTACGCCTTCTCCTCCTCCTGAGGAAACGGATGTTACAGAGGGAACTGAGGTGGCTACGGTCCCTGAGATTGTTGCGCAGTCTGATGCTGGAGAAGTTGTTGCTGAGGTTTTCCCTCCTCCTCCTCCTCCCCATTATGATCTCCAAAGGCTGCATATTTGTGACAAGGATAGTTATTCTCATCTGTCTTTGTCTGACATCGCCAAGTCTTTTCGTCTTCATAAGTTTGAGATCTCATTCGTTGATGGTCCTAACGTACTTACGGAGTCTTTGATCTGGAGCTTTCCTTATGATGAGAATAACTTGTTGATCAGCGTAGGTCAGTTGGTTGCAGGTTTGCTCCTGCCTTTATATATTAGGAAGGATCCTTTCTACTACGATGTTTTGTCCATTAGGGATGATACAGTGAACAAAACTCAGGTTCGAGGAGTAGAGCAGTATAATGGTAATTATTGGCGCTACCTTCGTGAGTCTTGGTACCGTAGCAAGGGTAAGATGATAGACACATTTTTGTGTCTAATTTGTCCTCAATGTCAGTATTGTTGGAACTCTATTTTTGTACTAATATTGTGTTTTTATGTATTTTTAGGAAATAAACATTTTTGGAAAATTTGGCTCGAAAAGTTGATTTTGGTACCCGGAGGACAAGTGTTATTTGGACTCTCGCTTTTGGATAAGGGGCAACCTAATTACTAAGGGCACCACCAGAACACCTTCTTCTCAAATTCAAATTAATTTTTTTGGCGGGAAAAATAGGTTCATCAACTGGCAGATTTTCAATCGACAAAATGAAGGTGTTGTGGTGCGATTCAATGGCTCAAACTTGGTAGGAAGATGTGATATAGCTTAAGAAACACATTTATGGCATCTAATTCGATCGGATTTGGCTGGATAATCACCAGGTGATGAAAACATCAAGAACAGTTTTGGCGGAAAAAAATTGTCTTGAACTGCCGTGACTAGGGTTGATGATTCGAAGGTGTTACAGTGAGATTCAATGGCCCAAATTAAATGGGTTTGTTCCTAGGGCCTAGACAGAGCTGGTATGGGTGTTGGATTCGGTCCAATTTGGTTAGATAATCGGTGGGAATCAAAACAGGGAAGATATTCTCAAATAAGGAAGATATCCTATTTTTAGAATTTGTGGATGGAAGAGACGTGCATGGGTTAACTCTATTGGATGGAAACTTCTCCTACAACTCAAGGATGACGCGTGAGAAGAGATAAAACATGGAACAATCCGTAACAAATCAGAGAATTAAAGAAAAAAATATCGGGAATATTTTCATTCACTACCGAGTAATGGGAAGATTTTTTGGATTAATGGAGGAGATTCAATGGTTCAATTACGTATAAATATGTTCCTAATGTTCTACAGAGAGTCTGTCGAGAGTTTGGGGAGGTTTGGAGGCGAGCAGAGAGGCGCAGGAGGAGTTGCAGAGAAGTTACCTGCTGCTGCTGCTGCTGCCATTAACACGCCTGAAGAACACGAAGAACGGACTCCCAGAAGCAGTCGTTCTTCAACAGCAACATCGACTGTCCGTTGTGGGTCGTAGTTCTTCAACGACAACAGCACCTCATCTCTGTCGTTGATTCTGGACGCCTTCTGTGGGTCGCAGAGTTCTGTTTTACATCAATTTCTTGTATTTCTCTTCATTGTAAAACACTTTTGAGCATCAATGAAATATTTTGAGAGCATTTTTACTATGATGAGTTAAACCCCAACACTGGGGCGACGGAGGAGGCCGAGCTTCATAAATGGGTAATTTTATTAATTCTTTTTAAGACTTTTGCATTAAAAATTAAGTGAAATATGATTTGATTAAATTGGGTGTTATTTGATTAGATGGGTCATGCTTAGCTTAGGTGATTTGATGTTCCATGCTTAACATTTACAACCAATGTTTTGAGAATCGACTTTGGCAAAATAAGAGTCCATATATGTTTTGAGCTATTATTGTTGAGAATAAATCATTAAGCCTTATGTTATGAAGATTGGCCGAATCATTAGTCCCAGTACCTCTCTACCAATTTGTCAATATTTGTATATATATTTATTTTCTAAAAAATTATCCTTCACAAGTCCGAGAGTTTGAACCTCATTACTACAACCACGGAAAATCTTAATCATGGCGCCGCCGACGCGGATTTGTGCTTAGGTAGAATTTTTAGGTTTATTTATTTTTTTTTTTTTTTATTATTTGTTCCTTTTTACTTTGTCTTTTTGTCTTTGATTTACAGGTTCGAAGTGGAGCACTAAGGACTTGGAGAGGAAAAGCTTAAAGCGAAAAGCGAAAAGACAAGAAAAAAAGGACAATTTTAGGATTTAATTTTTAATTTTTTTTAGAGTGTGTGAGGAAAACTGTAATTTTTTATTTTTTATTTATTTGGACTTTGGACTTTAAACAATTGGACTTTATTTTTTTAAAACCCTACGGAAGGGTTATATTATAAAAAAAAAATATATATATATAAACTGTGTGCAGGGAAGGACGACGATTACTATATCGTCTCGGCCCCTCGGGTTCGCACACGGCATAGGAGTCGTGGCCCGAGTCGACGACAACGGTTCATCGCCCGTCTGGTACGGGAGGTAAGTCCAATCGAAACACCCGCGAATCTCCTGCAAGCGGGTTACTGTCTGCCTTAAGGTGATAATTGTTTGAGGACGAACCGGACTGTCTTTATTTTCCTAGTAAAGGGCAAGGCCTGGCCTAAACAAGATAAGGGTTCGGATTTCATCACCGTTCCCTTCTTGCCCGCCTTAGGAAAACGAAACCTAACGCGAACCCAAGCTTAAAATTTGGAATAGAACGAGACCGATAGGGTAACGAGCTTAATAGGAAACTCGTTCGAAAAATATTGGTTGCTCTTTAAGCACACTCCAAAGTTCATGATGGTTTCTGTGGGTTGAATGCGTGACTGCGCCGCCTTGTGATAGCGGTGAGGCCTTGGGTATCAAAGCTCCACTGAGCTTCCCTCGCCTCAATTCAACTTACTTTGACTCGGATTGATTCCAGAGGGGTTTGCTCAAATTGCAACGAATTCCCTTTCGAAAGATAGAAGCTGGTCTAGAAACAATCTAAGTGGAGCCATCATGCTTTTTGTTTGCTAGAAATCTTTAGGTTTGCTTTGGTGGAGTCGAGTCGGCCTTGTTTGTGATTGTATAGAATCCCTCTGTAGTTTATATTTCTTCGGTGATGAATCCTTTTGAGGAGACGCCACCTGCGATGACGTTGCGAGAATATATGTCTAGAAATTCTCGTTATCAAGAGACGTCTTCGGAAATGACTCTTGGTGAATATATGCGTGGGCAGCGATATATGGATACTCCAACTTTTATTGAGGAATCACCTCTAACGATCTATGAGAAATATTATAAACATAGACCATGTAGTTTGGAACAAAGATTGAGAATTCTTGAATTTCAAAAATTGTATCATGATGATGAGGATAGTGATGATGAAGAATCTGAAATATGTGGGAATAGTGATCAGGAATTTGTTACCCCAGTTGAGCCTTATAATGATTATATTATTTCTGATTCAGATCCTAATAATTTTAAAAATTATTCACCTATTCAAAAGGACGAGGATTTGACTAGAGATACCCCCGTTTCAGACGATGTAGTATGTCCTGTTTACGAAACCGATGATGGTTTAGAGGAACCAGTTTATCTTGATATCGAGTCAAACGATTTAGAAAAAATAGTCTTACATGAACTCGTAGAGATTAGCGAGGATGAACCTGACTTAGAAAAATCAATTGCCGACCTAGAAATTAGGGAGGTTATGACTAGTCTATCTAGAGACGCCGAAAACTCTAAGTTTGGGGGTGAGTATCATTCTCCATGTGCTTTAACTCTTAGTAAGGTCCCTCACTTGGGACTTGACATCAATGCCTCAACCATCTTACAAGATTATCTTCATAATCGTTTTCCAGAACCTAATGATATCCAACAAGAGTCTCAAATGTTAGAAACCCATCCTCTGGTTGATGTGGTTAACCCATGCAATAATACCAAGATTGATTTTGTTTTCCCACCAAATAGTTTTCTTCCAATTGTGGGAACGTATAGATTTCAAATGTGTCACTTATTAAGTTCTGAGACTAAGCCTAAGTACTTTAGGTTAATGGAATCGACACATTTTCCTAAGAATGACCACTACTCTCACTGTGGTCAACTATGTAAGTCATATCTGATTGACTTAGAGGATCCGCAATTATTTAGGTTATTACTTCGTGATTCTAAGTTCGTATTTGAGTTTTTACAGACTCTAAGACCTAGTGATTCGGATCCCATCTATGAAGAAACGCAACCAATGAAAATATTCTATCAAGATCCTTTCATAGAACCTGAACCTGAACCACAATGGGACATAGGTATCTTCATCAGGAAACTAGATAAGGGTATGCAGTACATGTTCACTTTCTTGGGTTATTATAGTTTCCTTTGGTCAGCTCTATTTAGTTTTGAAGACCCACAGTTATTTCGACTGTTACTTTATGGTTCGAGTTGACTAATCCTTTCCTAAGTCTGGCTGAAGACTTTAAACTTAGCACTTTTTGGGAGGTAACCCAATCTCACGCAACACGGTAATATCCTTCCTTAACTCTTTTACTTCAAATAGTAAACGTTTCTCCGTGTTCATGTTTTTAATTTTATCTTTAGAACATTGAGGACAATGTTAGATTTAAGTTTGGGGGTATTGGGAGAAACTTTTTAGTTGCGTAATAGATAAACTCCAGAGCCTAGAAATTTATGCGTATTTAGGATAGCACTAACCAATCTAAGTGGATGGAAACATTTTTGTTTTAGGAGTTGAGGAACCAATCTGACTAGATGGAAACATCTATAGAGTCTATTCATAAAAGCACAGAGCTCAGGTGTTAGAAATAACATGATAGTTTCGCCATATCTTGTCGAGTCCTTTTCACTTTCTATTTTTAGTTTTCTTTTATTTCAAGTGATTTGGTGGGGCACACGATTCAAGTTGTTACCTTTGCTAGGGTGAAATAGAGTGACTGAGTTACCTTTTCAAAAAAAAAAAAAAAAAAAAAAAGAGACCGGACCAGTTAGACCAATCGGAATAAGTATTAACACTTGGATAGCAATATGCGTGTGTTCTCCCTGTTTCCGTCGCCTAAGCAAGCGTGGAATGCAGGACCCGTGGGAACTATCGTGTAATCTGCTGACAAGAAGCATGCGCTTGGATCCAAAAGATCTATTCATGCCGTTAAGTTAAAAAAAAAAAAAAAAAAAAAAAAAAAAAAAAAAGGTTATTGTTATGTGTAGTCAACTGCTGGTTCCCTTGTATTTGCCAGTTTGTTGATCTAGATTTACGTTATTGACCACTGGTTCCCTTGTATGCCAGTGTGTTAATATTAGTCAGACCGGTATCTCAGTCATTCAGGTTAGGTTCACCTTGGCAGAGGCCCTTCAGACAGATATGGGAAACACCGTTCACTTTTCAACCATCTACATTTTTCTTTTTCCATCTTCTTAATCTTTTCATGTGATTAGTCTGACTCCGAGTATGATGTCCATCGTGAAAACTATCTTAGTAGATCTCTGTCACTTATAGAATTATAGTATGCTTGAGTGCAAACTCGTGTACAACAATTGGAATTTCGCATCAGGGTTCTTCCTCTTAGAGTCAATAATGTATGCCAAAAGGAGGTTCTTTAGTGCTTTCCAAGGTTCTGCCTAGATAGCTAGGGTCTGGAGTATTGGTTTTTGTGGGTACACCTCTGATAAACCCACCCGAGATTAACTCGGTCACTTTCAAGAATAAATTTGCTCGAGGACTAGCAAACAATAAGTTTGGGGGTATTTGATAGACACATTTTTGTGTCTAATTTGTCCTCAATGTCAGTATTGTTGGAACTCTATTTTTGTACTAATATTGTGTTTTATGTTTTTTAGGAAATAAACATTTTGGAAAATTTGGCTCGAAAAGTTGATTTTGGTACCCGGAGGACAAGTGTTATTTGGACTCCGCTTTTGGATAAGGGGCAACCTAATTACTAAGGGCACCACCAGAACACCTTCTTCTCAAATTCAAATTAATTTTTTTGGCGGGAAAAATAGGTTCATCAACTGGCAGATTTTCAATCGACAAAATGAAGGTGTTGTGGTGCGATTCAATGGCTCAAACTTGGTAGGAAGATGTGATATAGCTTAAGAAACACATTTATGCATCTAATTCGATCGGATTTGGCTGGATAATCACCAGGTGATGAAAACATCAAGAACAGTTTTGGCGGAAAAAAATTGTCTTGAACTGCCGTGACTAGGGTTGATGATTCGAAGGTGTTACAGTGAGATTCAATGGCCCAAATTAAATGGGTTTGTTCCTAGGGCCTAGACAGAGCTGGTATGGGTGTTGGATTCGGTCCAATTTGGTTAGATAATCGGTGGGAATCAAAACAGGGAAGATATTCTCAAATAAGGAAGATATCCTATTTTTAGAATTTGTGGATGGAAGAGACGTGCATGGGTTAACTCTATTGGCTGGAAACTTCTCCTACAACTCAAGGATGACGCGTGAGAAGAGATAAAACATGGAACAATCCGTAACAAATCAGAGAATTAAAGAAAAAAATATCGGGAATATTTTCATTCACTACCGAGTAATGGGAAGATTTTTTGGATTAATGGAGGAGATTCAATGGTTCAATTACGTATAAATATGTTCCTAATGTTCTACAGAGAGTCTGTCGAGAGTTTGGGGAGGTTTGGAGGCGAGCAGAGAGGCGCAGGAGGAGTTGCAGAGAAGTTACCTGCTGCTGCTGCTGCTGCTGCCATTAACACGCCTGAAGAACACGAAGAACGGACTCTCAGAAGCAGTCGTTCTTCAACAGCAACATCGACTGTCTTCTGTGGGTCGTAGTACTTCAACGACAACAGCACCTCATCTCTGTCGTTGATTCTGGACGCCTTCTGTGGGTCGCAGAGTTCTGTTTTACATCAATTTCTTGTATTTCTCTTCATTGTAAAACACTTTTGAGCATCAATGAAATATTTTGAGAGCATTTTTACTATGATGAGTTAAACCCCAACACTGGGGCGACGGAGGAGGCCGAGCTTCATAAATGGGTAATTTTATTAATTCTTTTTAAGACTTTTGCATTAAAAATTAAGTGAAATATGATTTGATTAAATTGGGTGTTATTTGATTAGATGGGTCATGCTTAGCTTAGGTGATTTGATGTTCCATGCTTAACATTTACAACCAATGTTTTGAGAATCGACTTTGGCAAAATAAGAGTCCATATATGTTTTAAGCTATTATTGTTGAGAATAAATCATTAAGCCTTATGTTATGAAGATTGGCCGAATCATTAGTCCCAGTACCTCTCTACCAATTTGTCAATATTTGTATATATATTTATTTTCTAAAAAATTATCCTTCACAAGTCCGAGAGTTTGAACCTCATTACTACAACCACGGAAAATCTTAAATCATAAGACTACTTTGGATTCTTATGACCCTTTTGCTCCGAGGAGATCTAAGCAAGAGGATTATACGCCTGCCAATTTCAATGCTACCTATGCTGATGCAATTCATAGAAGCAATTTTCTTCCTTGGAGTGTTGGTCCTCGCCGTATTCATGTTACCGCCAAGAAGATTAGGGAGGGTAATACCCTTCGTTTGTTGGAGGAAATAGACAATACTGGGCTGACTGGCATCCCTTATTCCGCCAAGCTTCCTTTGCCGAAAGCTGATTGTATTCGACATGACTATGACGATCGTTGGGCTCGTACACCCATTCGCATTACTGGTCCTTGGGATTATGGATTTACTTCTGCAAACCCTAATGTTCCTCGCACAACTTCGTCTTTTCCTGCTACGTATGATGGGTATCAACCTTGGGTCTTCAATCCTGCTACTTACGAGGTAAGCTTTGTATAACTCATCTGCTTATGTCTTGGCTTCCTTTGTCTTGTGGCTTTTGTTAAGCGAATTTTCTTGCAGCCTGCCCCTACTTCTTCTGTTGGGACTGCTCCGGGATCTGCTAGTAATTCCGTAGCTGCTAGGACAAGGAAGAGGAGGATTTCGTCTGAAGCTGCCATCACACCTGCGGAGGTAAGGATTACATTCCTACCTAAGTGTTCATAGATTCCTTAGTACCTTGCCCTTGATCCTTAGCCTTCGCATATGCTTTTCTCTTAGGCTTCCGGGAAGAAGGGCAAGTTGAAAGTTGTGATTGATGCTGATGAATCTGATGAGGACCCTAAAGCTGGTGAGGAAGAGCCTCAGGACGAGGGCATGGAAGATGTTGAGGATACCGCCTTTAGTCCCCATTTGGATGACATGGAGGAGGATTTTTCCAAGAATGTTCCCAGTCCTGCTCTTGCTAACTCTGTGGAAGATGATAACCTTCATGGCGCTAGCGGCTCTTTGCTGGTGAGTCAAGTCAGCACCCAAGCTGCAACTCTTGTATCCGCAACGAAGCTACCTTCGTTGCACGCTCCTGTTAGTTTTCATCCTGTTGCTTTGTCTACTGTTGGTGCTGCGGTGGTGTCCTCCAAGAGTCTTCCTTCTTCTCCTGCCACTTCACTTCATTCGATTGGTTCATTTTCGAAGGACGCGACTCCGGTTGTGAGAGCTGGTAGTTCGGATTCTCAGCCGAAAAAAAAAATTGTATTCTCCCTTGGCAGCTTTTCTTTCAATGTTGCCCCCACTTCGATGGGAAGTGCTCAGTGTGTTTCTACTTTTCCTGTCATCAAACCTGTTGGACCTCCGCATTCGTCTCCGGATTGGACTGTGCTGGGTAATCTTCCCTCATCTGGCAATATGGAATTAAGTGGTCCTTCTAGCCAAGCTCCTTATTTGGTTCCTAGCTCATCCACCTCACCTTCTCTTTGTCTGGGTGAAGTTTCATCCCTTGTACCTCGTGCTCACTCTCAAGCGATTGGTGGTGTCTCGGCTGAGAATTTGAGCCTTGGTAGCTCTGATGATGCCATTATTGCAGCTATCTTTCGGGATTTGAAAGTACCCTTTTCTTCTGAAGTTGATCACTATTGTCTATCCAGCTCCTTTGACATTACTACAAGGTTGGATACCCTGACTGCTCAGTACCGAATGGCTAAGGATCTATTCTTCGATCCAGACTACCTTCGTTCCAGTCAAGGCTTCGGAGAGATTCGCAGAGGTAATATCCACGAGATGAAAGCTTTCATGGATACCTACGCTGATTTTCTTCCTCGTCTGTCTATGTCGTGGGCAAGAAGTATTTCTATTACTGATTTACGCCCTGTGTTGAACCTTCGTTCATTTTTATCTTGAGCCTTCGTTCATTTTTATGCTCCTTTGTTTGCAGCTTTGCAAACAAGTTGATGTTGGATGCACCCTCTTCAAGTTCTACAGGGCTAAGTGCACTCGCTTGAGTGCCCTGTTGGACCGTGCTCGTCAAGAATATGCCCTCGCTAGCGCATAACAACCTTCGTCCAGTGATGTTGCTTCTATTGCTAAGGTATCTTTGTTGGAGGATGATCTGAGAAAGACTCGGAGATCCTTGGAAGCTTGTATGTTGGCTCTTGAGAAAGCTAACAATGCTGCTAAAGTTGATAAGGATGGGCGTAAAGCTGCTGATTCAGCTATGGCTGCTGAGTCCTCCAAAGACATAGGTTCGTTTCTTCTTTCCCTTATATTTTTTTTTGTTCTTGTTTGGTTGCATAGTCCTGAGGCAACCCGCGCCTGTCAGCTGGTATCCCTAGTGAACTTAGACATCTCCGGGAACGGATATCCAAGTTGACCTCCGATGTCTGGTATTATCAGAAGAATTATGATAGGCTGACGAACGTGATTGTTCATAACGAGGACAAACTTTCTCTCGAGTCTGCTCATAACGCAGATCTAGTGAAGCAGATGGCTTTGCTTCGTAAAGAATGTGAAAAAGCCCTTAACTGGAAGGAGAGTCTCATTTTAAAGCAAAATGAGGATATTGTCTTAGTTGAGAGACGCCTCTCAACCCAATAAATCATCCACAAGAAATATCATGCAGATTTCGAAGATGCTTGTGCTTCATTGGCTAGAGTTACTGCAGAGCGTAACGTTTTGTCTTCTGAGGTCTGCTCTCTTAAGAGTAGACTTGTTGAGGCTGGTTCCGCATCATCCTCCATGTCCCATGCATCCTTGGTTAGGAGTTTGGAAGAATTAGAGAATATTTACCAAGTTTTATCTTCTGAGAATGCTTCGCTCCAGATTGACGTCGGTGATCTTCGGACTGAACGAGATACCCTTGTAGAAGATCTCGAAGCTGCTGAGATGGACCTTGCTGATGCCCAACATAGTTTATAAGAATCCCTTAGTCATGTAGGAGGTAGCTTAGGATCTTTTATATTTCTGGAAGCGTCCTTTGTTTCTTTTGTTGCCTTGGCTTATTACTTATTCTTTTGTATCCGCGGGTCTCCAGGAGCAGATGGTAGGTGCAAACGCCAAGATCAGTCGTCTTGAAGGCAAAATATCTTCACTGGAGATATCTCGTCAATTTGATGCTTCTGCTAAGTTCAAGGATGAGTCTCTCCAAGAAGCTAACGATCAGCTTAGCGCTCAGGTGATGGAACTTCGTCGGAAATCGGCTTCGGATCTGGAGGCTCAGTCTTCTAAGATGAAAGTGCAATTCGAGCATTCGGACATTGACTATACCAATGCTGCCTTTGCTGAAGCCGAGCTCCAAGTGGAAGGAGTTGTCTTTCCTTATCTTCCGTACCCTTGACCATGTTGTGTCCAGTATATCTGAACTCTCTGTTGTATTATGCCCCCAGCCGAAGGGCCTTTGTATCGTCTCCTTTCCTTGAAACCATGCTTGTGATGGTTTGAACCTTTGTTATCTGCAACTTTTAAGAAATGTTAGTCATATTTTGGTAACATTATTACTGTAACTATGTTATTGCACGGATATTTTGTTTTTAAACGTACTGTGTCTAGATGATTGCACATTCTTGTCATTACAAGGTGCTAAGGTATGTTTAACCTTGGGTGGAACATTCATCGTCCTACCTAAGTATCCTTTGGACAGAAGGTACCGTGGTGGCGAAGGCTCCTACGTGGGCAATAATTTTCCTGTAACCCTACGTGTTCAGCGCGAAGGCTGCTTTACTTCGACAAGGTATCTCTATAGGGGATATCTTACTTTTTCTTATTGCCTCATGGATGGAGCCATCACTCTGAGGATCCGAGTATTGACATATGCGCAGTTATGTCTTGCCTTGTCTCATCGTCAGTCCTGTTGGAGGGTGTCTATTCTAACCCAATTTTGTACCTAATCAAAAATTGACTTTCTCTAGGAAAAAAAGTTTCTTTCATCGATTAGTAAGGTTCATAATACCTTTGATCAGGGATAGAACATGGTGGGATATTGCCCGTTCCCTTTTTCTCCTAAGTAATCACCATTCTCTTACGGGTAGTACTTTTTTAGGTAAATTGCATTCCAAGGGTGTTTCAATACTTCACCTTTGAAGGTCCTTAGGTTGTATGACCTTTTTCCAATGATATCGTGTATGATGTAGGGCACGTCCCATGTTGGAGCTAGCTTTCCCCACTCCTTCTCTCTTTGATATGGTGGTATCTGACGCAACACGTATTCTTCGACCATAAAGTTTATAGGGATGACCCGTTTGTTGTATTCGCGATCTAGCCTTCGTTGATAGTTTACCATATTTTTCAAATCCACTTCCCGCCTTTCTTCCAGATCATCGAGCTTCTCTAGCATTAAGTTCGTTGTTAGGTTCTTCTCCCATGCCTCCGTTTTTGTTGATGGAAGTTTTATCTCCGTTGGGATGACTACTTCGGCTCCGTAGGTTAGCAAGAATGGATTTTCTCCCTAGCCACCCTTCTTGTAGTTCGGTAGGCCCGTAGGACATTCTGCAGTTGTTCGTGCCATCTTTTCTTGTATGCTCCTAGCTTTTTCTTCAAGTTCATCGTTATTGTTTCGTTAGTCACCTACGCTTGTCCATTGCTCTTAGGGTATATAGGAGTGGACTTGTTTTTCTGAATGTTGAAAATATCGAACAACATATCTATGTTTTTTCCTTACAACTGCTTGCCATTGTCAGAGACTATGGCGGCTGGTATTCCAAACCTGCATATGATTTGCTCAAACAAGAACTTAAAAACATTTGTGTCCCTAATTCGCTCCAAAGCCTTTGCTTCCACCCACTTGGTGAAGTAATCTGTAGCCACAATAAGGTATTTTCTCTTCGAGGTTCCCTCTATCAAAGGTCCAACAATATCAACTCCCCACTTGACAAATGGCCAAGGGCTGATGACTGAGTTAAGCTCCGTTGCTGGTGCTTTAATCTTCCTGGCAAAGCGTTAGCATCTCTCACAACGCTTAGCCACGTTCTTTGAATCTTCGTCCATGCTTAGCCAGTAGTATCCTTGCATTTTGGCTTTGACTGCTAAGGACCTTGTTCCACTATGGTTGTCGGCATCTCCGTTGTGTATATCATGGAGTATTCTTCTGCCTTCGGTTCGTGAGAGGCACCGCATCATAGGTCCAAGAAATGACCTTCTATACAGTATTCCATCACGCAAGCTATACATTGATGCTTTTGATTCAAGTTTCCGAGCCTCCTTGAAATCTGCTGGTAAAGTACCTTTGTCAAGGTATTGGTGAATTGAAATCCTCCAATCATCCTCCGCTTCGTCTTCATTTTCTTCGTCCGACATAGATTGGTCTTTGTCAGATTCTTCGATTTCTTCATATGGTTCTTCTTTTTCTTATTTTCCTTTCTCGGCTTCTCTCATGGCTCGAGTCTGAACGGCCAAAGCCTCCTCAGCTTCTGAGATTGGTCCCTCTATCGAAGGCTCGTATATCTTTCCAATTTGCACGGAGGTGGTATTTCTGTCCCTTAGCATTGATGATATGAATGCTAAGGCATATGCGTGTCTGTTATCTTTTCGACAGACATGTCTAAATGTAACATTGTTGATTTTTGACGCATGCTCCTGTGATAACTTTAGGTACGAAGATAGTACTGGATCCAAAGTTTGATATTTGAGCTCGATTTGTCTAATGACTAACTGTGAGTCACTAGTCAAACGAACATCTGATAAACCTAGCTCACGTGCCAAGCGTAGACCATGTATGACCGCCTCGTATTATGTGATGTAATTAGTGTATTGTTTGAAATCTAACCTGAACGCATAAATGAGTCGGAATCCGATATGGGTTGTTATTACAATCCTTATGCATGCGCCCTCTCCATTGGAGGAGCCATCTACGAATATATCCCACCTCTGTGAAGTCTGAGGTTCCAAGAGATCTTATGGTTCTTGCTTATCTTCCTCCATTCTTGGGATGTCATCTATCTCCGCTTCGTCGTTGAGAGGTAGGTTCGCCAGAAAGTCTGCTAAGATTTGTGATTTCTCAGCCTTCCTTGTTTCAAAGATTATGTGGAATTGCTTGATCATGGCATTCCATTTTGCCACTCTTCCAATTTTCTCCGTGCAGTCGAGGATTTGTCCTATCTGAGACTTTGTAAAGACTCGGATGGTATGTGCGTCGAAATATATCCTTAGTTTTTGTGTTACCACTACTAGGCATATATAAGATCCTCCACCTTGGTGTAGTTGCGCTCCGCCAAACTGAGTGTCTTTCTGATGTAGTATATGGGCTTTTCTCCTTGTCCTTGGTCTCGTACCAGTACTGCGCTCACAGCGTAGCTTGTTGCTGCTAAGTACAAGGTGATAATTTCACATGGTTCCGGCTTCTGTAGGATGGGTACTGAAGTCAGATATTCCTAGATTTTTTGGAAAGCTTGCTCGCACTCCGTGGTCCACATGAACCTGCTTCCTTTTCTTAGTGTATCGAAAAATGCTTTGCATTTATCTGATGATCTTGTTACGAATCTTCACATGGAATCTAAGATTCTATTTAGGTTTTGCACTCCTTTTAGTGTTTGTGGAGATGGCATTTCCATTACTGCTCTAACCCTTTCGGGGTCTACTTATATTCCTCTCTTAGTTACCAAGTATCCTAGGAATTTTCCTGAGGTTACTCCGAACGTGCATTTTTCCGGGTTTACCTTTATGTGAAAGCTTCTCATGGCTTCGAATATTTCCATTAGGTCTGACAGGTGGTTTTTCGCCTCTTTGCTTTTGACAAGCATATCGTCCACGTAGACCTCCAGTATCTTGCCTATCCACGGCTTAAAGATTTTGTCTATCAATCGCTGGTATGTTACCTCCGCGTTCTTTAGTCCAAAAGGCATCCTTGTATAGAAATACAAGCCTCGTGGGGTAAAGAACGCAGTATGCTCCTGGTCTTCTTCTGCAAAGGCGATTTGGTTGTAACCTGAGTATCCATCCATGAAGGATAGCCTCTGGTGACCTTCGGTTGCATTGACTAGTTGGCCAATGTTTGGCAGCGGGTAGCTGTCTTTGGGGCACGCTTTGTTGAGATTGCTAAAGTCGATGCAAATACGTACGCCTTCGTTCTTCTTGGGCACAATCACCATATTGGATATCCACGTGGGATACTTGACTTCTGTATGAACCCTGCGGTTAGTAGCTTTTGTAACTCCTTTTATACCGCTTCTTGGTAGATGTCTGCCACCTTATGGATGTGTTGTTTGAATGGTGGTATTTCTGTTGAGCCGAAGGTGGTGGGAGACCAAATTCGGGTCAATTCCAGGCATTTCTTCCATTGACCACGCAAAGACATCTGCGTAGTCTCTTAGTAGGCTTTGTAGTTGCATCTCCTCTTCCTCTTCAAGTAAAGTTCCGATGTTGATCATTTTTGGCTCTGCTTCCGTTCAGATATTGATTTTCTTTGTTGGTTCCACCGGTGAGAAGGTTTGTTTCTGAGGACGTTGAGGAGTGCTTTCCTGTAATTTTCGTTTGTCAGAGACGTTCGCCTCTGAGGTGGCGGAGGTGCTTGTCTCTGGAACTCAGATGGCTTCGGGTACCAAGAAGGCTCCGTCCTTCACTTCTTTGGTGGTTGCCTTTTGTATTTTTCTTTCGTGTTGTTGAGAAACAACTCTTTTTTCGTTGAGTCTACCCTCTATTAGATGCATAGCCTCGCATCTTGCTGATCACCTTTGATTCCCATTTCACCCATGGGTGTAGGAAATCGAAGGTATTGATGAAATGTCGAGGCTTTTCCTCGTAATCTATGGACCCATAGTCTGCCCATGATTACATTGTAGGGCGAAGGTGCTTCCACCACGCAGAACCTTGTATTGGTTGCTAAGGATCATGCACGTACCTCCAAGACAATTTCTCCTTTTGGTCTAGAGACCGCTCCATTGAAACCGTATATTGTGAAAGTAGAAGAATCCATTTGCCCCGCTGACAAACCCATGCGTAAGTAAGGTTCATAAAACAATACATTTAAGGAACTTCCCCTGTCAACGAGGACCTTCGTAACGTTCCATCCATGGATTGGAAGAGTGATCACAAGTGGATCATTGTGCATTTCGACCTCCTGATTGACGTCTTTTGTTGAGAATGTTAATGGCATGGCCATCCATTCTTCCCAAGTGCTAGTAGGTGGTCCGCTTAGCTTGAACACCTCATGGGTTTCTAGATTTCTTCTGTTTCGATATAACTCGAGGATGTCCTAAAGCAGTTCTTCTTGACCTCCGCAGGATAAAGTGATCATGTTGATGTATTTTTCTTCCTGAGGTAATTCAAACCCTTTTCTTCAGGGACACCTCAGTTTCATCTGGTTGTATTTGTACATACTCCATGAATTTTCCTTCATCTATGAATCTCTGAATTGTTTTCCTTAGGTGATAGCATGTATCAGTTGTATGGCCATCGTATTGATGGTTCTCGCAGTACTCCTTAGCATCCTTCGTTTTATCTGGTTGCTTTCCCCTAGTGTTAGGGTAAGGAAATCCCGACTTTGCTCCTTCCTTGCTTAGGATGTGGGAGAATGTGGTATTTAGCTTTGTATAGATCTTATCAACGAACTCGTCTCTTCCTTTTCCTATGCCTTTACCATCTCCGTATTTTGATCTTTTGTCTCGAGAGCTGGTTCTGCCCCCGGTCTCGTTTTGCCTCTTAGGTATCTCTAGAATTGGTTCCAGAGAGTTGGTTCGTTGCGGAGCTGTTGTTTTCTTTGCTTGTGCCCTAGGGTTGTTCTTCTAGATTTCTTCGAGTCTGATGTAGCGGTCTTGGAAAACCCTGAGCTCTCCTTTGGAATCAAGGGCTCTGTTGTGAAGCTCCACGAAGATAGCTGAGGTTTTATCAAGTCCGTACTTATAACAATTAATGCTAATTTCTGGATTGACTTTTCCGATTGCTTGGCACGTCTTCTGCCACATGTCTGTGTACTGAATTAATGTTTCCCGGGGTCCGATAGCTAAATCAAATAGAATATATAACCCTGCTTTTTTTGATTTGTTATACATGTATGTCTCCAAGAATACCGTAGACAATTTCTCAAAGGAGTCAACTGAGTTTGCTGGTAAATTGTCATACCACGCCAATGCCGATCCTGTCAAGCTTGCAGGAAAATACCTACAAAGTACTACCTCATCTCTTTCCCAATTGGCAAGGACACGAGTGTAGTATTGTAGGTGGGTTGCGGGGTCAGAGGTACCATTGTAGGTCTGAAACGCATGTACTGGTCATTTCGCAGGGATAGGCTCCCTCAAAATGCGGAGAGACAACGGAGATGTTGTCGCTTCATGGAGCACTTCTTCTAGCCTTGCGCCTGCATAGCCGGGTTTCAGCCCTTGTATTTCTTTCCGCATCTTCTCCATTTGCTTCATAACCATGTTCACATTGTGAGCATCTCTGGAAAATGCCTCATCATAGTAGGATTGAGAGGGATTGAAGGTTGAGTCCGTATCGTCTGGATCGTGGTGCGTTCTCCTGGATCCCTTAGGTGGGTTAGCCTTTGGTGGGTTAAGATCCACCCTTCGCCTTCTTGAGATAGCTCCGCTCTCACGCCCTTTTAACGGAGGGTGAGTTTGGGAACCTTCGATCTGTATGTCCAGCATGTCTTTGAGAATATGGTTCTCCTGGGCCATCTAGTGCATTGCATCCTCATGCTCCTTGTTACGTAGTAGCAAAGCTGATACTTGTGCTGCCATTTGTTCTTCGTTGTGGATTCCTCCACCCTGAGGAGTGCTGTCGGCCGGATCCTCAGAGTTATCCACTCCTTATTCTATGACCGGTGCGTCTGGATCTATCTGGATTGGAGTTAGGTTTCCCAACCCTCGTCCCATAAGAACTAAGGTTCTGGGTAACCATGCGTTGGCCGCATGTGGCTTCGTAATGGTGGGATGCTCCGGCAATGACATGTCGTAAAGTGGTTGAGCTCCCGATGTTTGCCCCATCCCTTCAGCAGGAATAGATGATTTGTTAGCAATCGTTCTTCTTGCAATTTCACTTTGTCCGTCCTCTGCTTCGGTTCTTTGGTTTGCTTGAGACGGCTTTTGAGATCTTCCTCTCGTGATTGCTGGTCGTGAGCTTGTTGGTACTGTTAGAGCATTGCTCGGACGAACTCGCATGCGTTGCTATCTCAAGCATGTTTGTCAATGTTAGTGATTAAAACTATAAGTCTTGATTTCTAGTCTATTATAGCTAAGGTCTCTGACTAGGATAGAAAGTGTAGTTGAGCTCAAGAAATCCATGGCAATCATCATACAAGACGATGAACTACTCAAAGAAATGGTGGAACTTCATCGACTTTGCTATATATCTATCACTCAAAAGTCTATTTATCTCTTATCTTGAGATAAAAGTCGTTTTGCTATATAGGCTTTGATTATACACATTTGGTATTTCGAGCCGAGTTTATCTCGCCTATCTATTTCTCGAAATATGTGTTGGTTTTGATTTAGCAAAGTTCATCTTTACCTAGTGACGAAAGTCATGTTATGTTTCAATCACTTTGAAAATTGCTCTGACGAAAAATGGTTTGTGAATAACAACCATATAACGTCCTCTGAGAATGTTTTAATGATTGATTATATAACCATTGGTGGATATAAGCATTGTTGTGGAAACACATATATGTATAAGTCCTTATTCCTTGAACCGAAGTTTGCGAACTTTGTTGATCAAGAGAACCGGAATAGTGGCGTGAGCTAAGTCCGCGAACTGGCGGAAGTTCTCAACCCGAGAAAATCTGTTGGAGTTTGTGAACTCCTTCCGGGAACTTAAGTTCGCGAAGCCAGTCCGCAAACTTGAGTTGTTATATCTAAAAACTATTGTTCTTGAACAGATGTTTATATAAACTAAGGAATACAATTGCAAACTGTGGCTATAAAGTTCATGAACCGATTCGAGTGAATCAAATCGTTTTTTCTTCGATTGTGTCTTGTGTAGTTACATAAGATCTAAGCAATTGAACAACTCTCTAACTAGTTCATTTGAGTCATTTGAACTAGTTATGGTGAAGAAGAATATGGTTGATATGAAATTGCTCATATGGCTAACTATTGTTGAACCAAAAAATGTACAAGTTTGGGTACGGTTACACAAACCTAAAACGTGCATTTCATTTGTGTGTAACAAGTTAAGTTTTCGATCCAACAGTTGAAAGATATTAGCTTGAATCTATTCAGGTTTTCATCTAACGGTGAATATTGAATGCTTTGTTACCAAGCTAACATTGATCGCAAACCCTGATTTGGAAGACTATATAAGGGAGAACTCTAGCAACTAGGAAACATAATCCCCACACTTTACGTTTGATACTAGATTTGCTAAGCTAGAGTCGATTCTCCTTTAACCTTTGGTTTCTTCTTCTAAAACAGGTTAACGACTTAAAGACTTCATTGGGATTGTGAATCCAGACCGATACTACTTTCTCGTAGTTGTGTGATCTGATCTTGCCATTTTCTATCGTACGAGTTCAATTGAAAGAATTGGCTTGAGATTATATCTCCGATAGGGCAAGATAAAAAGTAATCACAAACATCTTCGTCTCATCGTTTGTATTCCACAATATCTTCTTTCGTCGCGTCGATTAAGATTATTGTGAGGTGATTGATAATTCTAGGCTGTTCTTCGGGAATATAAGTCCGGGTTATCAATTCGTTCCTGTTCACCTTGAATTATCAAAAGACGTAACAAAACTCGTAGGTATATTCGTGGGAGACGGATTTATCTATTACCGTAGACTTTTCTGTGTGATACATATTTGTTTATTAAAGTCTTCGACTTTGGGTCGTAGCAACTCGTAGTTGTGGTTGAGATCAGCTAAGGGAATCAAGTGTGTAGTATCCTGCTGGGATCAGAGACGTATGAGCATAACTGTGCCTTGGATCAGTTTGAGATTGATTGGGGTTCAACTACAGTCCAGAACGAAGTTAGTTTGGAGTAGGCTAGTGGCTATAGCGGCTTAATACAGTGTGTGTTCAATCTAGACTAGGTTCCGGGGTTTTTCTGCATTTGCGGTTTCCTCACTTAACAATATCCTGGTGTCTGTGTTATTTCTATTCCGCATTATATTTTGTTATATAATTGAAATATCACAGGTTATGCGTTGTTCAATCAATTAGAATATCCGACCTTTTGGTTGTTGATTTAAATTGATTGACACTTGGATATTGGTCTTTGGTACCATCCAAGTTACCTCTCTAGTATTTGATAAAGACTTGCAGATTTCTATTTTCTTGAGTATATATCAAATCGAGAGATTGAGATATAAACTCTTTGATATATTTTTTATCTGGATTGACTCTGACTGTCTATTGATTCTCTAGAAAGTATATTGGAGTTTGTCCATTCAGAGTGCTAAGCGAAATATTGGGTGTGGTTGTTGTATCCCCACTTTTTCAATTGGTATCAGAGCAGGCAAACACGTTTAAGACCTTACAAGTCTGTGTTTGTAGCGATCTGACTCTATGGACATAGGTGTTATCTCAATAAACGTACCACCAGTCTTCGATGGCTCTAATTACTTATGGTGGAAAATTGCTATGCGAGCTTTTCTTCACGCACGTGATTTTCAATCATGGGTATATGTACCCGTTGTGGCGGTTGGAGATGTAAACGTTCCCAAGGACATTGGTGAATACACCCCTGCCGAGATAAATGCTGCAAAGCAAAATTCTGATGGTTTGAATGCCATTATACATGCCATTACCCCAAATCTTCAGCACCATGTGTCAAATTGCACTAAGTCTAAAGAAGCTTGGGATATCTTAGAAATCGTATTTGAAGGAAATACCAGTGAAAAGGAAGCTATACTTCAAAACCTTAATTTCGATTGGGAAAACCTTCGTATGGCAGATGAAGAAACAATTTATGAGTTTAATCACAAAGTGTCTAAAATTGTTAATGCATCTTTTGCATTGGGGAAGACTATTCCTGAAAAGGACATTGTGATGAAAATTCTTAGACTAGATACAATTCTAAGAAGCATGCCATCGTTGAGGGAAATAACCTAGATAATCTCTCCAGAAATACACTGGTTGGGAATCTTAAGATCTTTGATCATGTGCATTCATCCAAATCTAAGGATATTGCATTCAAAGTACTAAAGGACACTAAATTACTTGATAAAAGTAAAAAAAGTGTATATCTCTGAAGACAATCACTCCAGATTCATCAGATGAAGATCTTGACAAATCGGTCTCGATGATCACAAGACAGTTTAGGAATCTTCTGCTGAAGAGAAGTAAACAGTTTTCCAGAGATAAGCCTAAGGCATCAGTCAAACCTCATAATCGTGTTCCTCCTAAAAACAGGGATATTGATAAAACTGATGACGAGGATATGCCTCAGTGCTTTAAGTGTAAAGGATTTGGTCATTTTGCAAACGAGTGCCCAAATCGTAGAAAATACACTGGAAACAAAGGTCTTGCTGCAACTCTTGATGAAATGTCTAACAGCTATGAATCTAATGAAGACGAGAAATCAAGTGTTGCACTTCTCGGTGAAAATATTGATTTTGATAACTGTAGCAATACATACACCAATCTTGATATTCTTTCAGAAGAAAACCCAACTAATCTGGAAGAAAATATTGACCCGTTCTTTGGAAACTCTATATGTAATGTTGCAGGTTCCACTACGTGTCTAGATGCGTGCACATCTCAGAAGCCTGACTTTTATCCTAGTTTGACGTGCTCGTATTTTTCACTAAAGGGTCATGAACTTTCAAACTGTTACAAGTACGAACACCAATTGAGGCACGTAAACAAACTTCAACGAAGAGCAAATCAATTAGCAAATAATCTTAAACTTGCTCGGAAGGCCGCTGAGGTATGTAGGATTTTATCTTCGTCTAAAAAGTTAGTTTCCAAGGATAAACCAAGACCATGAGAGAAGAAAGTATGGTCGAGTCGTTTTGATAGACAGAGGTCTGTGGATTCCTCTCAAGAGGAAAATGGTGGACAAATCGTTGTTCACCGCAACGCAACTTGATTGTGTTGATTTGAAAAAAATTTCTCATGTGCCTGATCAAAAGAGACAAGATTTTGTACCTCTCAGGCTTTAGGAAAAGTTTTTTTCTTCTTTTCTTAGTTTTGTTTTTAGAATTCCTTGTCAATCAATAAAGGAGGGTTATTATTGATAATTCTATTCTTTATAGGGTTAAGAGCTGGACGTGTACGAACCTGTTTAAAGGTTTCGAAACCCTACATTCCTTTTTCCTTCCTTGAAACTTCTTTTTATCTCAAGACTACTTGTTGAGATTGTGATTTCCTCTCAGAAACCCATACGTCTATGGATGATCCAAGTATCATGTCTTCTGATGGAAAGGATGTTAATATGATTTCCAAGCCATCAATCATGAAGGAAAAAGAGAAATCTCTGTTAGCTCCAATATTGAAAAGAAAAAGAAGGAATGTGAGGAAGACAAGAGCCATTCCTTCAAACTCTCAGAAGTTTTCTGGTATTCTTGAAGTGATGAAGGAGATGCGAAAGGAGATTTAAAAAATAAAGGCTTTTGTGTATAAGAATCATGAGATTCAGAAGGCCCTGGTTCGACTTCAGCCAAGAAGGTTTATTGATATAAACTCCTACCCTAATGAACCTAATGTCCCAATGGCTGTTGACGACAATGAGTTCGGGAATGATAAAGAATTTTTCAAAGGTCTTATTGCCTAGTAAATCTTCTATTTTCTTGTTTCTTTTAGAAGAATAACTAGAGTTTGGAATAGCCATTATTGTGATTACACATAGCTATGTCCAACGTTTTCATCTTCATGTTTTTTAGATTTATTAGTTTAAATTCTAAAATTGTTTGGAAGATGATTTTTGCAGTATTAATCTTTATGGTTTCATATATTGCAATTCTTATGGGATATGTGTGTTTACGTCCGTGAACTTTTATTGTCCCATATCTTGTCAAAAGTAAAGTCTTTCATAAGTCGATATGCATGTATTGATAAAAGAATGAATAGACTTTTGAAAAATACAAAAGTTAAGCCTATTATGTCAATTATTGATGGAAGATAGGTTAAAATCGTTTGTTTACAAGGATTATGTCTATTGTATGTCATTGTGCAAATGGTGATGGAAAATAGAATGAGTCCTTGCTTATTCCACGGTATTAGGTAGATCTCCGATCCACAATTTTTGTGTATATACTGTGTTGTTCCATAAGGTGTCTTATGTTGAGCATTATCGACTGAGTTGATTATTTTCTTATGATTAGCTTACTTGTTGCTCGGTGAGGTACTTTATGTCGAGCATTTTCAACTAAATTAATCATCTTGTTTGGTTATTTAGTTGTTTCTCCGTAAGTTTTCTTATGTCGAGTATGACCAATTAAATTGATTACTTTTGTGATTGGTTGTGTATTCCGATTAGATTAATTATGGGTTCTCTTGTGATTAATCTAATTAAGTAATTTTTGAGGCTCCGTAAGTTCACTTATGTTGAGCATTTCTGATTAAATTAATCATGGGTTCTCTCGTGGTTAATTTAATTGAGTTTTTGGATTCAAATTCATACTTATATGTGATTTTTTATGTCCAAAGAAATCCTTATTTTCTTTTGAAATTAAGGTCCCTCTTGTTGTTCTTTCGGGAATGACATTTTATGGGGCAGAGTTCTTAATTGAACTTGTGCTTAATTGCCAAATCTTTTTGGGGAGTGCGGCTGTGGAATATTATAGGGGTTATCTTGTATCTTTAAACTCCTTGATGAATGCATTTAGTTTCTGCTTTATGATTTCATCTAAACAAGATGATATATGCTTACTTTTGGTCATGAAACATCTCTTTCGGAAATTTCATTAGGATCCTGTTCTTGTACCTTTGCCAATTTTATTGACAAAAAGGGGGAGAATTAAAATGTAGTTCGCACTAAAAACACATATGGTTTTCAGATCATTATGTAAGGGGGAGTGGTTTCCATGTGAGATGGAGTATTGACTAAGGGGGAGTGATACATATCACCATAGTATTGTTGTTAAAGTTGTGATACAATTGAACTTTGACGTTGTGTAATGATACCATGGCATTGTATAACAATGATTGAGAACTCTTGTTTTCTCTTTTTTATAGCTACGAATTTTCAACAACGATAATGCTGAACTTACAACCTTTGGGATCATTGGAGTACATGGAAGTGACGAAGATTTCGATTAATGTTGAAGATTATACATGTGGAATAGGAGCTACAAAAGTTAATTCATTTATTTGTGTATTCCATATGTATTGATAGTTTTGTCACTAAAATTGACAAAGGGGGAGATTGTTAGAGCAATTCTCGGTCGAACTCACATATGTTGCTATCTCAAGCATGTTTGTCAATGTTAGTGATCAAAACTATAAGTCTTGATTTCTAGTCTACTATAGCTAAGGTCTCATACTAGGATAGAAAATGTAGTTGAGCTCAAGAACTCCATGGCAATCATCATACAAGACGAAGAAATACTCAAGGAACTTGTGGAACTTCATCGAATAAAAGGTATGTGGAGACTTGAACTTATCTATCACTCAAAAGTCTATTTATCTCCTATTTTGAGACAAAAGTCGTTTTGCTATATAGACTTTGATTATACACATTTGGTATTTCGAGCCGAGTTTATCTCGCCTATCTATTTCTCGAAATATGTGTTGGTAAGCTTTCGCTTTAGCCAAGCTCATCTTTACCTAGTGACGAAAGTTATGTTATGTTTCAATCACTTTGAAAATTGCTCTGACGAAAAATGGTTTGTGAATAACAACTATATAACGTCCTCTGAGAATGTTTCAATGAGTGAAATGAGAGTTTAGATTATATAACCATTGGTGGATATAAGCATTGTTGTGGAAACACATATATGTATAAGTCCTTATTCCTTGAACCAAAGTTTGAGAACTTTGTTGATCAAATGAATCAGAATAGTGGCGTGATCTAAGTCCGCGAACTCAGTTCGCGAACCCAGTCCACGAACTGGCAGAAGTTCTCGACCCGAGAAAATCTGCTGGAGTTTGTGAACTCCTTCCGGAAACTTAAGTCCGCGAACTTGAGTTGGTTATATCTAAAAACGATTGTTCTTTAACTCGTGTTTATATAAACTAAGGAATGTAATTGCAAACCGTGGCTATAAAGTTCATGAACCAATTCGAGTGAATTAAATCATTTTTTCTTCGATTATGTCTCGTGTATTTACATAAGATCTAAGCAATTGAACAACTCTCTAACTAGTTCATTTGAGTCATTTGAACTAGTTATGGTGAAAACGAATATGGTTGATATGAAATTGCTCATATGGATAACTATTGTTGAACCATCAAATGTACGAGTTTGGGTACGGTTACACAAACCTAAAACGTGCATTTCATTTGTGTGTAACAAGCTAAGTTTTCGATCCAACGGTTGAAAGATATTAGCTTGAATCTAATCAGGTTTTCATCTAACGGTGAATATTGAATGCTTTGTTACCATGATAATATTGATTGCAAACCCTGATTTGAAAGACTATATATGGGAGAACTCTAGCAACTGGGAAACCTAATCCCCGCACTTTACGTTTGATACTAGTTGCGCTAATCTAGAGTCGATTCTCCTTTAACCTTTAGTTTTTTCTTCTAAACCAGGTTAATGACTTAAAGACTTCATTGAGATTGTGAAGCTAGATCGATACTACTTTCTCGTAGTTGTGTGATCTGATCTTGCCATTTTCTATCATACAAGTTCAATTGAAAGAATTGGCTTGAGATTATATCTCCGATAGGGCAAGATAAAAAATAATAACAAACATCTTCGTCTCATTGTTTGTAATTCCACAATATCTTCTTTCGCCGCGTCGATTAAGATTATTGTGAGGTGATTGATAATTCTAGGTTGTTCTTCGGGAATATAAGTTCGGGTTATCAATTGGTTCCTGTTCACATTGATTTATCAAAAGACGGAACAAAACTCTTCGGTATATTCGTGGGAGACGGATTTATCTATTACCGTATACTTTTCTGTGTGATACAGATTTGTTTATTAAAATCTTCGACTTTGGGTCATAGAAACTCTTAGTTGTGGGTGAGATCGGCTAAGGGAATCAAGTGCGTAGTATCCTGCTGGGATCAGAGACGTATGAGCATAACTGTATCTTTGATCAGTGTGAGATTGATTGGGGCTCAACTACAGTCCTGACCGAAGTTATCTTGGAGTAGGCTAGTGTCTGTAGCGGCTTAATACAATGTGTGTTCAATCTGGACTAGGACCCAGGGTTTTTCTGCATTTGCGGTTTCCTCGTTAACAAAATTCTGGTGTATGTATTATTTTTATTCCGCATTATATTTTGTTATATAATTGAAATATCACAGGTTGTGCGTTGTTCAATCAATTGGAATATCCGACCTTTTGGTTGTTGATTTAAATTGATTGACACTTGGATATTGGTCTTTGGTACCATCCAAGTTATTCCCCTAGTATTTGATAAAGACTCGCAGATTTCTATTTGCTTAAGTATATATCATATTGAGAGATTGAGATATAAACTTTTTGATATACTTTTTATCTAGATTGAGTCTGACTGTCTAGTTGATTCTCTAGAAAGTATATTGGTGTTTGTCCATACATATTTCTAAGCGAAATATTGGGTGTGGTTGTTGTACCCCCGCTTTTTCAGGTACATCACTTGGTTTCTGCATGCCTTCGGCTCTTTTTATCCTGCGGTCACAGAAAAAAAGGCAGAAATTTGCTACTTGGGTGCCTTCGTCAAAAGTAGCAATTAATGCTCTGCTACAGAAGACGGCTAAGAAGCTTTTTTCAGAAAAAAACTGAAGTGACGTTTTAAAAGACGGGTATTAAATTTTTATGACACCCTTGGGAGAAACAACCTTAAATGTTGAAAACCAATTAAAAAGGGGTGTCAGATCTCCCAAAAAAACAAGGTTATTAAATGCTTTAGAAGATTTTTTTTCCTTAAAATCTTACTGAGATTCCTCTGCAGTCAGAGGTACTCGGATCTAATGGATGCTTTGTCGAAAAAGGCGTTTTAGTAAAAAACAAAATTTTTAACATTTTGTGTGTGCGTTTTTGTGAAAACTTTTGTAGATATGTGAGATTGCTAGTCTTTAGAGGATATGAACTCAAAGAACTTGCGAGAACAATGGATGAACCAATCACTAGAAAGTGAGATCCATAGTTGTTGAACTCAGATCTCTTCGTTAAAGAAGATGCGTAAGTAAAATTAATGACGGAATATAAAAACTCAAGTTGTTGAGCAAAAACCTTCTAGCGCCAAACTGTGACTACTTGTTTTCCCATAGTCTATGTAATGTATACAGCTCAGAGAATCGGATACTAAGTAGTATTGATGCCTCTGTTGAACTGATAATGCTAAGTAGTATAATATACTCAAGACCGCAATAATAACAAAGAACACAAATATAATGTAAAGAGAACTAAGTTATCATGAGACACAAGAGATTACGTGGTTCAACTTTAGTCTACTTCCATGGGGTAATGAGTGATTTTTTTGTATTATGTTGTGATGGTTACAAAGATCTTAAATGCTTCCCAAAGTAATAGAGAGAACTCAAGTTGAAGTAAATACTTAAGTTCTAAACATTAAAGAGGTATAAGCTTAAGATTAGATCTTTTCTCCTAGGTATTGAATTCCCTTAGTTTGTTGGTGAGGCTTGGTATTTATAGCCCCTTCTTCTCCAGGTATATCTTTGCTATTTTTGGATCCATCGTTTCCTGATATACCTTCCGTACCAATGGTACCTTCCTTCGCCGCGTGCTTTCTACAGTCAAACTTTGCCACCTCAGCTGACCCATGTTCCTTCGGGAACTTTCCAACCTTAGTACAGGTTATACCTCTTTCACCGCCAGCTTCCGCCAATCTGGTTCTGCCACATCACCTCTCTCCACGTGCTTTGATTATGCGTGTAGATAAGAGATTTGTGCATTTAATGCTGATTAGATTTTTTATCTAACTTTGTCCCTTCGCCAGCTGCCTCCCCTAGGCTAGGCTTTACTTTATTCATCTTGAACGTCGATACGTTTCTTCTTGGGGGAAGATAAAGTAGATATACAAAGGTATCTTCTGCTGCTCGGGTTCCTCTGTACAGCAAGGGATATACAATTATCTTGTATGCGGCCACTAAGATCGTGACACGTGCTCCGAGGAATATTGGTATTCACATCTGCTATTGGAAATGCAAGAAAGAATTTCTCCCAAGTGGAATGTAAAATTTGTAGAAAAAGGGGTTATTATGCTAGTAGGTGTCATTTCAGATATTATCCTCTACCATCTATTTTAGGGAATGGTAGAGCAAATGTGGCTTAGCAACAAAAATCAACTTTTACTTCTATGAGTGAAGACATGAATTTTTCTGGTCCTTCAACATCTGAAGCTCCACAGTGACTTGTTGATTCTGGTGCAACTGCAATGACTGGGGATGAAAGACTTTGAAGAATAGTTCTGGTTATAGAGGAAAGGATATGGTGCAAGTAGACAATGGTAAGTCTCCTGTTATGACTTCAAATGAAACTTCTACAATTCAAACACCTAAAACTAGTTTTAGGCTCAACATTGTTTTATTAGTTCCATATATGAAGCATAACATAGTGTCAATATCTAAGTTTACAAGAGATAATTCCTACTATTTTATACTTGATCTGTACGGTTATGAGATTAGGGATTTATTTACACATGTCTTGCTTCCTGATGGAATTGTAGTTAATAATTTGTATCCTATTCACGATAACTTTATATTATTTAAATCTGCCTTTTCATTTTCTGCAATTTTATCTGCTCCTTCTCATATATGGCATGATATAGTAGCACATCCATCCAGTCATATTGTTCAAAAATGCATTTGATAAAACAAATAGTTTTAACAACTCCTCATTCTTCAACTTTATGTCATCCATTCCAGCTTTCCAAAAGAAAGAAATTGCATTTTCAGTTGTCTTATTCTCATTAAAAGAAACCATTATCACTTATCCACTGTGATGTATGGTGGCTTACTTTCTAGTCCTTGATTGGTTATATGTACTATATTCTTTCTATAGATGATTATAGTAGGTTTTATCGGATTTATCCAATGGAACTTAAATCTGATGTTGTTCAATGTTTTATACATTTTAAGAATCATACTGAAAATCAGTTTTCATCAAAAAATTGCATGTTTTTAAGTTGATGGTGTTGTTGAATTAGTAAAAGGTTCATTCAAAATTCTTCTTGAGAAAAGTGGTATTCTTGTCAGAATTTCATGTCCTAAAACCCCATAAAGGTCTTGCCGAGAGGAAGCATAGACACATTACTAAAATGAGTAATACTCTTCTGTTTAATGTTTTTCCCACAAAGAAATATTATATGATTCCTGTTAGAGCATAGCTCGGTTGAACCCACCAAGCGTTGGTATGTCAAGTTTGGTTGTTATACATTAGTGAATCAAAACTCATTTAAGGAGTCGCTTGATTATATACTAGAGTCAACTTCGTATAGGTTAGCTTGAAAGTGTTAGGATATGAGACTTACAAGTATTACATGAATACTTGAAGAACACTACACCAAATCCAGGATTTTGTCACAGGACATATCTGTTACTGATTTCATTTGTAACACTTATAGACCGTAGGTAAAATGCTGTTATAAATAATTGTTGCAATATGTTGCAACGCTTTTTTCTGTGACAATTATTAATTAAAGTCACATCTTATAGACGTTAAAAATTAAACAATAACGACTGAAATAATTTTATGGTTGCGACACGTGACTTACTGCAACAACTAATACAACGGTTTTAATTGTTACTTAATAATTACAACAATTATGTTGTAGACACGTGTCCCTTGCTGTCACATATATAACAATAGATATAAGTGTGAATAATTAGTTTGCAACGATTGGACGTAGGACACGTGTAACATTTGGTCACGGTTATAGTAACACATATACGAGTTACTAAGTTTACCCACAATTACTTAAAGGACACGTGTCTTTGTTGTCATGATTACTGTAACGTCAAAACTGTTACTTTAAGTTGTAACAAAACAGTGATGCTGACAGGTGTTTCTTTTTGTAACAATTTCAAAAATAACTGTGACAATTTTTAAAATAACAAATAAAAAAATATGGATAGCCCGGGTCACTATGGTGGACCTGGGCTTCCAGTTTAAAGGCCTGCAATACAATTAAATGGGCTTCCAGTAATACAATTAAAACTGACACACAGACCTGCACTTTCTTCTTTTTCATATACACTCCGATTCTCAATCTACAAATCATCCACATTATACTGTGATCCATGTATTCATTACAGAAACCCAAGTACAAAAATTTAACCGTAAATAATCTAAAGCCATCAACACTGTGAGCTGCGAACAAATAAAACCAAGCTTAACTTCTCAATAATACCATATGATGAGCTTAGACAAAGTTACCAGTTCATGTAATTCCGGCGTTTGGCATTCAATACGCAAGACCTGTCCAACAATAAAAATGAACACGTCAATGACAGAAGTTCCAAGTTTCATTGATCAAGAGAGGAGTAAAGATAAAAACAGGTTAAAGAAAAAACTAAAATTGTTTATTGATTTCTCTTCATAAACTCCAAACTACAACTTAGCTATTTTTAAATCAAAACATAGACTGTAGTGGGCATTCCACTTCACATGACTACTACTTCCTATAGTGTAAGTAAACAGACTCAACATGAATACCTACAGTTCAGCACGTCCTATACAGGTTACTTAACGAGGACAATGATGATATATGACCAGCTGCGGCCTTCCATGAAGCTGCAGTCGGTAAAGGTTTATCAGGTGTACCATGTAACACTTGAGGAACTGTCGAACTGGGTGACAGGAACATGGACAAGAAGAAAAATAAGCAGCTGGGTATTTGCAGTAACAGGGGTCAAAAGGAAATTCAGATTGACAAGAGACATGAGTTGGCCGAATTATGACCCCAAAAGAAGCATACCGGGTTTTAAGTCATAATTTCCACAGGATACACCGAGGGAAAAGGAAGCAAGAAAAACACAATAAACAGTATAAAGAAGAAATGAAGTTAAAGAAGCTCAGGTTCGGCTGAAAACACCATATATTGTACTCAGGGGGAATGTTAAACCAGGGCAGACAAGTGATCCTGTAATTGGCTTTGCTACTGCCACAGGCCTTCGTGATGCTGGCTTAACACCACCTATACTAGGAAAAAACATGGTTGCTCAAATGTGCAAGTGATTCTACTAGCATGGCCCCTCAGAAAAAGCCTAAGGTTTGATTCTAATTTTTGTTATAATTTAGTGAGATAACTCAAAAGAATGTATACGTACCCTGCTGATATCAGTAAATTATTTAAATATATATTTGTTGCCCATGCATCATCATGTTCATATCCAAATTCAGTCACTAGAAGAGATCTATCCACCTGGACAGAATAACCAAATTCACATTGCAATTATTATGACAAACCCAAACTTTCTTTGCATATACTATAATATGCAACAAACTTAGATTAAATAAAGAACAAGACAGAATTGATGCGTAAGTTACTGATAAAATTATCTAAGCAACCAGTACTCACCCGATCAGTTTCGCTAACATGGCTTGTCTGTCCATTACAGAAGGCCTCGCCACCTGAAAAACCAATTGCCCACATAAATAGTTAACAAAGACATAATAAACAAAACAAGACTGCAATAAGTAATCAGTAACATCCATACCGGCTGATGCAGAAAATGTACGGGTATTCTAACACATAGGACCTCCAACAAAATTCAACCTGGACATGAAGTTGAGATGCGCATAAAGACAACACAACCAGCAGCTAACCTCCAGGTACAAGAGTACCACCGCCAACACAGACACACACAATAACCAGCCAGCCAACCACTCCAGCATTAACACATTCCCCTCCACCACTTCTTTCTCACCATAATCAGACCCCTACAATAAAATCAGAAAACGGAAATTACACATCCAGCAGTTCATTCATAGGACTAAAGAAAACACCACAACAAAAACCTAACTAAAAAAATTCCCAAACCTGTTTTGAATCCAAATCACATTCAGCAGTTAAATTTTGAAGCGCTTCCATATCAGTACTCTGCATAAAACAAACAACATTATCAAAACCAGAAAATCAAAACAAGAAAAATACATAAAACAAGTACTAAATTGAGAACCAAAGGATTTACAAATTTGAACAAATATTAAGGGCTTTTCTCAGTAGTAAGAGCTGTGTAATCTAGGGTTTGAGGAGCAATAAGATCAAAGGGAAAGTGAGATCAAGGGTACAGTACAAAGAGAGAGCGAGAGAGCAATACCAATACACTATGAATGAACTGGAAATTCAGCTGCATATCTTCCAGAATCTCGGATGCCAACGATCACTTCAGGTTTGGATTCCTTACCAGTTGATTATACTGTGGAATAACATTGACTTCGAGGAACGCCCATGAATGAGTAGTATGGAGTTTATTAATCCTACTTTTAAAAGCAAAAGTAAAGGATTAGTAGCTAAAATTAGTCTGCTTTAGGTATATATAAATTGAGTACAAATAGAGCTTACCCCGCATTCCAGTTTGAGGATCAGCGACAGGATTTGGTAGAAGCCCGGCTGCGTTGTTGGAGTTTTCACCCATACTCATCTACAACAAATGAGAAAAATAAACAAGAAGTTTAACTTACACCAACCAGGTATTATAAGATTATGCAGCTACCCATATCATAAATACTTCTAAAGAAAAAAATTGTCACGACACTCTTTTACCGATAGGACTTGCATCAGTATACTCCATGGCAAACCTGACTGTTTCATTCATGAGGTTCGTCTCCTTGACAGAACCTTCACCTTGCCCTGTATCAGTTTGCACAATGACATTTCAATAGAAAACATAAGTGTTATACAAAATAACAAACATCACATAAGCAAAGCCATATTCATGCTAAGAACTACTGCATTTCACTTATAATTGTTATCTGTAATTCATTCTTACATGCTCAGAACCCAAAACATATGCAAAGCTTTTTTCTCTCCTAGTGATATAAGAAACAAACCCAAATTTTTAGACAACAGATCAAACCCCTAATTTGAAATATCTGAATATCAACATAATAATTCTAAAACCCTAATTTGAAATAGCAGAACAAACCTAATTAAAAAGTTGGAAACGAAAAGTTAGATCAACATCACGTCTTCTTAGATCTTCCATCAGTCTCCTCATTCATCCCCCCTTTTGTCCATATTTGTCCATATTTGGAATACACAGAGCAAAAAATTCATATTTGTCCACACATGAGTGACTCACTGACAAATCTGACATCAATCAAAGACAACCTAATATTCAATTCATTAGTTTGCTATAAACTGATCAATAAAGCTAACCTGGAATGGAAACTGAGGCCATGGTTCAGATACAAAGATTAGAAGTTCAAAAGAAGAAAGAATTATAGAGAACCCGGAGATAAACCTAGACAGTAGTTCAATTGAAATCTGCAATCCCAACGAAGCCATTTAAAATCGACTGCAATTAGACCTGAAATAGCTACTACCAAGTTAAAAAAGATCATTCAACAATAGGGAATTACGAGTTACTAATAACAAAATTAGGGAACTAGGGTTTCTCCGTAAACAAAAGACCATTCAAAATTAAGGAAGTAAACCATTCAAAATTAGGGAACTAGGGTTCCTGTGCATAAATGAGCTTACCAAATTCATATATGTATTAGGGATAAAAGAATTATACCTTTATCCAAACTGTTAGATTGAAGCAGTTGATTTTGATTTCCTGTTTTGCCTCGATTGAACTTCTGAATCATCACTTCAAACCCTAACTATCAATTTTATTTTCAATCACCATCATCTATTCTTAGAACCCTAAATTTCCTCCTCGATCTCACTTCTTTCTCCAATTTTAGCTCAACATATCGATTTATAATGCTCAAATCACCAAACCCAATCTCTAATTTCTTCTTGTTTATCACTAAATTGAAACTTCAATAAAATTCAAAACCCTAACTTTTCAAATTAAACTCCCCATCTCTACGTCTTCTCGAAGCCTGTTCCTCTATCAGCATCACCTACACGAACTAATTCCTAATCTCGATTATAAGGGTGAGGAATTGGAAGAAAAAACAAAAGAAAGAGTAAAGCTTCGGTGGTGGAAGTCTGGAAGATGAGGAATCGAGGCTGTGTTCAATCGAACGAAGAGATAGTTGAGATGATATGAAAAACTATCCGTCTCTTCAATTTCCTGTGTTCAATCGAACGAAAATGAAGGTGGAGGCGTTATAAGTTAGGGTTTTTTCAGCGGAAGGGAAAAGGTGGAGGCGTTTAGAGAGAAAGAGATGAGCGGAAGGGAAGAGAAGTGTGAGAGAAAATTTTCGTTTTTATATAAATAAATGTGGACGTTGATTAGATAGTCATACGGATTCTTGAAAATCTTTGGACGGTAATGATTTGATTTAAGACATTCATACGGATCAAACAAATGTGTTTTCTTTGTGTTTTGTGCTTTCTTCGTGCTTTCGGATTGAATTTCAACTAGTCACATAGGTCATGAAGTAATTTTGACTAGTTATATATCATGAAGTACCTTTAGTTCATAATGGTAGACTCAGTTTAGTAGGATACCTCATCGAAATCGATAAATATGAAGCTCATTGTCGATTTGAACTTCAAATATGGTATAACGACATACAAATTATGAACCAAGAAGCTCCGGTGGGTTCTGACTTCACAATTATCAGGATACATCCTCAAAATCGACAAATATGAAGTTCAGTGTTGATTCAAACTTCAAATGTGGTATAATGACATACAAACTATGAACCAAGAAGTTCCGGGATGGTTCTAACTACAAACTTAGCAGGATACATCATTGAAATCAATAAATATGAAGCAATGTCGATTCGAACATCAAATTGGATATAATGACTTACAAACTATGAACCAAAAGCTCTGAGAGGGTTCTGACTTCAAACTTAGCATGATACATCATCAAAATCGATAAATATGAAGCTCGATGTCGATTCGAACTTCAAATTCAGTATAATGGCAAACAATCTATGAATCATGAAGCTCCGAGAGGGTTTTGACTTCAAACTTAGCATGATACGTCATCAAATCGCTAAATATGAAGCTCGATATCGATTGAACTTAAAATGCAGTATAATGTGATACAATCTATGAACCACGAAGCTCTAAGAGGGTTTTAACTTCAAACTTAGCATGATACATCATCAAAATCGATGAATATGAAGCTCAGTGTCGATTCGAACTTCAAATTCGGTCTAACGACTTACAAACTGAGTTCGACTTACAAACTGAATATGAATATGGACAGATTGAGTTCGATTTCAAGAGATTTCGATGATTTCAAAGAATAAAATGGGAAGGAGAAGAAAAAGGTATCAGGAAAATAAAAAGTGAGAGGGTGAGACTTGAGAGGCGAAGGAAAAATAGAAAGAGATTAGGTTTGAGTAATTTTCTCTCTCTTCTAAGCTTATGTATGAAAACCTAATAGTTTTCTCGACTAACTAATCAACGAGATAAAGGGACACAATATCTTGTTTGTGTTTTCCCCACATATACCTTAGCTCGATTTTAGTGTGATAGAGATGTACTATCAGTACATATGATCCCAATTCAATTGGTCCACAAATATTTGATGGTCAGCTTCTTGCAATGTGTCAAAAATAAATTTATTCGGTTCCCATGGTTTAATAATATAGGTGGTGCAGTTTATTATGTTAGACCTTGGTTTCTATTTAGTTAGTCCGGAAAAGATTAGTAGAGTTAGACCTTAGTTTCTATTTAGCTTTCTATTTAGCTATTTCCGATAAGGGCAGTCTCTTTGCAGTGAAGTTGTGCTGCAGTTTTCTGAACTTGCCTACAATCTTAGTTTAAGCCTGCAAACTGTTGTAAGGTAGTGCAGTACTCAGTTTTATGAACTGATGTACATGCTGTAGACTGTGAGATTTTAGGCTATGAAGCTTGTAGTGAGAAACTCAGTCTCAGACTTGCTGTGAGTTTTATGAACTGATGTACATGCTGTAGACTGTGAGTTTTAGACAAATTTTGCTCCCACTTCCCGCTTTCACCCATTCACAGTAAAACACAACCTCAGTAAATTGACCATAGTCCAACTCAAATATTTGATTAACAACCCCATACCACTTGGTCAATACATTTTTGGGATTTTTATCGCCTTTCTTGCTCCTAAATGTGGTGTTTGCTGTCATGCAAACACCACTGTCTTGACTAACAACTATTTCTTCATGATACTTGGGAGAGAAAACAAACCATTCACACGGTACATAACAAACTCTTTCGCATCAACAGGACCTCTTACATATCGCCACAACAATGTATCCGTTTTATTTTCTTTTATCAGCTACGCAATAAAATAAAACACCACTACCATTAATAGCAAACCAACATACATTTTGCAAACACTGTCAGTATAAAGTAGACATTTTTCAAACAACTGGCATGAGAGCGCAGGAGTCGACACAAGTACTAAATGTTTCAAACCCGCTACACAGCTGGTCATATGAATATTACATTGTCCTCAATGTAATTGAGTCGTAGAAATCAAGGTGGGAAATTATAAATTGCAAAAAAAAATAAACAAATAAAAATAAAAGATAGAGAAAAGGGAACAAATCTGATGGGTTGACTCCCACGAAGCGAAATGTATTGTTTCCCTGCTTTCAATAACACATAATCTCAAAAAAAAATGAGGTTGATACCCCAAAGTAAGCTGCCAATCATATATATAGAGTCTTAAAAGTTGGGGATCAACCCAACCAATCCGGTTGCCAGTTCAACCCTATGAAATGAAGTTGTAAAATATCAGAATTTTCAAACTCAGTTTGCCAGATTACTAGAGATAGACCCGAGGTTCTCATTCTGGTGAACTGAAGTTGTGAAATATCAGAATTTACAAACTCAATTTGCCAGATTACTAGAGATTGACCCGAGGTTCTCATTCTGGTGAACTGAAGTTGTGAAATATCATAATTTACAAACTCAATTTGCCATATTACTAAAGACTGACCCGAGATTCTCATTCCGGTGAACTGAAGTCGCGAAATATCAGAATTTACGAACTCAGTTTGCCAGATTACTAGAGATTGACCCGAGGTTCTCATTCCGGTGAACTGAAGTTGTGAAATATCAGAATTTACAAAATCAGTTTGCCAGATTACTAGAGATTGACCCGAGGTTCTCATTCCGGTGAACTGAAGTTGTGAAATACCAGAATTTACAAACTCAGTTTGCCAGATTACTCGAGATAGAGTCGTGGTTTTCATTCCGGTATACTGAAGTCGTGAAATATCAGAATTTACAAACTCAGTTTGCCAGATTACTCGAGATAGAGTCGTGGTTCTTATTCCGGTGAACTGAAGTTGTGAAATATCAGAATTTACAAACTCAGTTTGCCAGATTACTAGAGATTGACCTGAGGTTCTCATTCCGGTGAACTGAAGTTGTGAAATATCAGAATTTACAAACTCAGTTTGCCAAATTACTCGAGATAGAGCCGTGGTTCTCATTCCGGTTAACTGAAGTTGTGAAATGTCAGAATTTACAAACTCAGTTTGCAGATTACTATATGAAACGATAAAATTACCCTTGCCGAAATAAATGTAGCAAGTATTGTGGAGACTGTGAAAATAACCGGACCACCGTTACTTGAACAAGTGCAGCGAATTCAAGAGATCGTGAAAATGACCAAACTACCCTTATTAGAATAAATATACTATTTAAGGAATGTGAAAATGACCAAACTACCCTTATCCCAGAATCTAAGAAATGTAAAAATGACCATATTACCCTTACTAGGAATTAGTGCAATAAATATCATGGAGACAGTTAAAATGACCATACTACCCTTATCAGAAATAAGTAAAGTAAATATTACAGATTGTGAAAATGACCATATTACCCTTACTAGAAATAAGTCAATAAATATCATAAAGACAGTGAAAATGACCAAACTACCCTTATCAAAAATAAGTAAAGTAAATATTATAGACTGTGAAAATGACTATTCTACCCTTACTGGAAGTAAGTGCTATAAATATTATGGAGATTGTCAAAATGACCAAACTACCCTTATTGGAAACAGGTGCAATAAATATCACACACACGGTGAAAATGACTATACTACCCTTACTAGAAATTAATGAAATAAATATCATGGATACTGTGAAAATGACCAGACTACCCTTATCAAAAATAAGTAAAGAAAATATTACAGACTGTGAAAATGATTATTTTACCCTTACTGGAAATAAGTGCAACTAATATTATGGAGACTGTCAAAATGACCAGACTATCCTTATCAGAAATAAGCAAAGTGAATATTACAGACAATGAAAATGACCATACTCCACTTATTGGAAATAAGTGCAATAAATATTATGAAGATGTGAAAATGACCAGACTACCCTTATCGGATATGAGTAAGTAAATATTACAGTCTGCTAAAATGACCATTTTACCCTTAGGGGAAATATGTGCAATAAATGTTATGGAGACTGTCAAAATGACCAAACTACGCTTATTGGAAATAAATGCAATAAATATCACACAGACGGTGAAAATGACCCTACTACCCATACTGGAAATTAGTGAAATAAATCTTATGGAGACCGTGAAAATGACCAGACTACCCTTATTGGAAATAAGTAAAATGAATATTATAGCCAGTAAAATGACCATATTACCCTTACTGGAAATAAGTGCAATAAATATTAAATATTATTGAAACTGTGAAAATGACCAGATCACCCTTTTCGGTTATGAATAAAGTAAATATTACATTCTGTGACTCTGTGAAAATGACCATTTTATCCTTAGGGGAAATAAGTACAATAAATGTTATGGAGACTGTGAAAATGACCAGACTACACTTATCAGAAATAAGTATAGTAAATATCACTGACAGTGAAAATGACCAAATTACCCTTATTAGAAATTAGTGCAATAAATATCATGGTGACAAAGAAAATGACCATACTACCCATATCGGAAATAATCTAAGTAAATATTATAGACTGTGAAAGTGACCATTTTGCCCTTACCGGAAAATGACCATTTTACCCTTACGACCGTAAGGGTAAAATGGTCATTTTCACATCTCCGTAATATTTACCGCACCTATTTCCAATAAGCGTAATATGGTCATTTTCACAATCTGTAATATTTACTTTACTTATTTACGATAAGGATAGTCTAGTCATTTTCACGGTCTCCATAATATTTATTGCACTAATTTCTATCAAGGGTAATATGTTCATTTTCACAGTTTGTAATATTTAGTTTACTTATTTCCGATAAGGGTAGTCTGGTCATTTTCACAGTCTCCATAACATTTATTGCACTTATTTTCACTAAGGTAAAATGGTCATTTTCACATACTACAATATTTACTTTACTTATTTTTCATAAGGGAAGTTCAGTCATTTTTATAGTCTCCATGATATTTGTTGCGATAATTTCTAGTAAGGGTAATATGGTCATTTTCACAGTCTCAAATATTAACTTTACTTATTTTTAATAAGGGTAGTCTGGTCATTTTCACAGTATTGCACTAATTTCCATTAAGGGTAATATGGTCATTTTCACAGTTTGTAATATTTACTCAACTTATTTCCGATAACGATAGTCTGGTCATTTTCACAGTCTCCATAATATTTATTGCACTAATTTCCATTAAGGGTAATATGGTTATTTTCATAGTTTGTAATATTTACTTTACTTATTTCCGATAAGGGTAGTTTGGTCATTTTCACAGTCTCCATAACATTTATTAACCTTATTTCCAGTAAGGGTAAAATGGTCATTTCCAAAGACTATAATATTTACTTGACTTATTTTTGATAAGGGCAGTTTGGTCATTTTATAGTCTCCATGACGTTTATTGGTTTCTAATAAGGGTAATATGGTCATTTTAACAGTCTGTAATATTTACTTTACTTATTTCCAATAAGGGTAGTCTGGTCATTTTCACAGTCTCCATAATATTTATTGCATATGTTTCCAATAAGGGTAAAGTGGTTATTTTCATAGTCTGTAATATTTACTTTACTAATTTTTGATAAGGGTAGTTTGGTAATTTTCTTTGTCTCCATGATATTTATTGCACTTATTTCCAGTAAGGATACTATGGTCATTTTTAGTCTGTAATATTTACTTTACTTATTTTTGATAAGTGTAGTTTGGTCATTTTCATAGTCTGCATGATATTTATTGCATTTATTTCCAGTAAGGGTAATACGGTCATTTTTACAATCTGTAATATGTACTTTACTTATTCTTGATAAGGGTAGTCAGGTCATTTTCATAATCTCCAGAATATTTATTACACTTATTTCCAGTAAGGGTAAAATAGTCATTTTCATAGTATGTAATATTTACTTTACTTATTTCTGATAAGGGTAGTTTGGTCATTTTCATAGTCTCCATGATATTTACTGCGCTTATTTCTAGTAAGGGTAATATGGTCATTTTTATAGTGTCCATGATATTTATTGCACTTATTTCTAGTAAGGGTAATATGGTCATTGTCATAGTAAGGGTAATATGGTAGTTTTCAAAATGTGTGATATTTCCTTTACTTATTTCCAATAAGGGTAGTCTGGTCATTTTCACAGTCTCCATAATATTTATTGCACTTATTTCCAATAAGGGTAAAATGGTCATTTTCACAGTCTGTAATATTTTCTTTACTTATTTCTTATAAGGGTTGTATGGTTGTTTTCACAGTCTGTAATAATTACTTTACTTATTTCCGATAAGGTTAGTCTGGTCATTTTCACAGTTTCCTTAATATTTATTGCACTAATTTCCGTTAAGGGTAATATGATCATTTTCACAGTCTGTAATATTTACTTCACTTATTGCTGATAAGGGTAGTCTGGTCATTTTCACAGTCTGCATAATATTTTGTTGCACTTTTTTCCATTAAGGGTAGTATGGTCATTTTAATAGTCTGTAATATTTACTTTACTTATTTCCGATAAGGGTAGTCTGGTCATTTTCACAATCTTCGGAATTTTTATTGCACTTATTACGATAAGGGTAGTCTGGTAATTTTCACCGTCTTCGGAAGAAGCAGATATGTCAAAGTCAAATTTCTATAAAGTCATGACTTGTTGACTTGGTCTTGATCCTGTTTTCTAATAAGAAAATTAAAGAAAAAAAAGAAAAATGTATTTTGATTTATAGAAATGAAATATAATTGTTAGTTTGTACAAATGTTGGAAAATTAGTGACAAGTAAAATTCAAAGTGTTATAATTTTGGGGTTGTTTTAGATGTGTTGAAATATTTGGGTGGAATCATCACTTTGAATTATAATTGTGATTGTCTGTAAAATTGTCAACAAATATTATTGTGACTAATAAAAGAATTTAATATTCCTAATTATTATCACGAATACAAAATTTAATAACAGTTATAACTGTTGCAGGACTTATCACAGGTGTATCTGTGACTGAAAAATAAACTGTGACAGGTTGCACTGTTACAAAATCCTGATTTTGGTGTAGTGGAATGTGAAGAAGTATGGAGCTACAACGACAACACCATCCTTCCTCTTGAGGTTAGTAATATTTGACTTGAACTGTTTCATTCCCTAACGTATCTTTCAAGTCGTGCATTTTGAAAACATAACTGCGAAGCTGTGTATGATACTCTAGTTAGACATAGTATTAAGGAATACAATACGAGGTTTATTGATTAACCATTAAACTTTGTATATAAGACATCGACATGATCATATGAATGCTATTGTGATTATCTATGGGTATGAGTGAAGATTTCATCCTAGAAAATAATGTTTTACATTCGTTTAAAGGAAGTAAGTTCATAAACTCGTTTTGTGAATCGAAAGGGAAATCACTAGGCTTATTGGTATTGTTATTCATTGAAAATCTATTTTGAATTACCAATATGTGTGTTTATTATAACCGCCCATAAAATTGTTTATGTATCTTGGTAAAACTATTCACAAGGCCTGACTTATGTATTGGTATGACTTTTATTAGTGAAACCGATCTTAAGTAATCACTCAAGATGGTATGATCGATGCCTTGTAAATAACAACTTTTATCTAGTCATTGGAGAACCGATCCTAATAAAAGGTGCAACAAATTTACAAGAGGGAATCGATCCTTGATCAAAGAGGTACAACACATTTTTTGTAGATGGGGGAACCGATCCTATGAACATGTGCAACAAGTTTGTAGTTTTGGGGGAATCGATCTTATGGACTTGTGCAACCGAATACAAGTAGTTATCATAAGTTGTGGGGAACCGATCCTAGTACCTAGTCAACCGAATTTTGGTAACTAGCGCGACTATGCACAATACTCACATGGAGGTAGAACCGAACTTGTTTGGTAGAATCGTGAAACCCATAATTGGTGATTTAATAGGAAAATCAATCACATAGTTCTTGGAATTCAGACAAACCAATTCTAAACTTGTTTGGAAGTGTGGAAAATCGTTTCCAAGATTGTAAGTATGAAAAAGGACTTGCAAAGTAAAGATGTCGACATACTTTGAACATGTGCAGTAACTCTTATCATTAATTTTTCAAAGATATTTCTTAATAGCTAAAGGAGAATCCCAGGATCAAAATAAATTCAGAATCTTTTAATTAAGGTTTCTTAGTTTTTGTATGCTATTTAATTTCCAGCAATTAAATGCATATCTTTAGAAAATAATAATTAGTAATATACATTTAATGATTATAGATTTTTCTATTGGGATTTCGGTCAATATTTGGACAGTGCATTTCCAGGAGTTATGAAAACCGATTTTGTGTTTATTGCATATATTTGAGAATATTCGGTTTTGGAAATTCCTTGGTGTCCAAACTTCTTTGTCTATAAATATTTAAGTTTGCATTTCTAGCAAACTAATCCTCAGAGCCAGTAAAACTACCTAGTTGTGTTGTTACTGGTGGAGCCGCCTATTCGGAGAGGAAAGTAACCTAATTAGGCGAAATCTCTTACGGCCGCTCAGTTTAAAGACTTCTTTGGGATTGAGAAGCTCTATTAGTACTGTTGGTAGGAATCTAGATAATTTCGGTTTATTATTAGTTTTCGATTGATTTGTTTGACTAACGGTTGTTGAACTTTGATTGCACCTAGTTTGTTTATGCTTGAGAATCTTCTCTTTTGATATAAGATTCACTCAAACTAGATCGAAGTTTCGACGGGGATCTTTAGACTATTTGTATATCTAAAGACGTCTTGTGATAATCCAACATTAACAAACTTCGTTCTGTGTGTGATTGATCACAAGAGATTCAAGTTGATTGTGTGCAGGTGTTGATTGAAGATTAAAGAAGATTTGAATACAAGAAGACTTTTTGGGTTTATAATCTTTGATGTGCACACTACTTGTTTCGGATGGAAAGGGATCCAACTATAATCGGTTTATCTTTATGATAGATTGGATTGATTAGTAGAGTAGATAGGAATCAATACACTTCTTTATGATTAATAGTATTGATTGCATAGTCTAACAATTACTTCGGTAGTTGTTGAGAGATTGATCTAAGGACCCGACATAGGAGTTTATTATTTAAACGGAGGAGGTTACAAACAGTAAAGGAATTGTTCCAAGTGCGTGACTTATTTACAAGTTGGAGGCGCAGGGATACTAAGGGAACTAGATGAACTATAGGTTTAGTTGTTTGGTCTCAACGATACGAAGTTGGTTTGATTTTGTATAGAGGATTAATTCTGAGAGTATTCAATTCTGGACTAGGTCCCAGGGTTTTTCTGCATTAGCGATTTCCTCATTAACAAAATCTTGTTGTGTCATTTACTTTTACTTTCCACAATTATAATTGTGTTTATTATAATTTAAAGTAAATCGCACAAACGTTAATTCCTATTTTAATTGATAGACAATCCCTAGAGTTTGGTTAAGTCCGAACCTATTATCAAGTAAACATACTTCATTGTTGTATTGTCTCGATCTTGTATCCATAGACGATCACATGAAGTGTGAACCGATTAGTTTCATTGTCTCGACTCAGTCCATAGACAATCACTTTCGGAAAAGGGCTTACAGGTGGAAAAGTTTTAGATTGAGGTATATTTGGGTACCCTCGTCTTTTCAATGCCTTTTTGACTGCCACTTATCTCATCAATAGAACACCAACTAGACTTTTGAAATATAAATCACCTAAGTCTTGTTTGGTGTTGTTCCTGATTATTCTTTTCTCAAAAATTTTGGTACAATCTATTATCCTCATTTATCTCATTCATGAACTGATAAGCTCTCTCCTAAATCTGTGAAGTGTGTTTTTCTAGGATACAGTTCTCCAGATAAGGGATACAAATGCTATAATTCTATCACTAGAAATTTGTATATTTCCTGAAATATCATGTTTGATGAATCTCAATTTTATTTCTCTAATTCTTTATCTACTCAACAAGATCCTTTATGTTCTAAATCTAATTCTTTACTAATTGAAATACCTTTTATCTCCGATACTGTATCTTCTACTTCTGCTATGGTCACTAGAGCTCAAAGAGGAATTTCAAAACCAAAGCATTTTTCTGATCATATTTCTCATGTCTCAATAAAATATCCTTTGTCTTATGCATATGCAATAAGTGATCCAAAAACTTTTAATCAAGCAATGAGTGATCCTAAATGGCAAGTGCGTATGAAAGATGAGTAAGTGGCTTTAAGAGATAATGATACTTGGGAATATGTAGCTTCAGAACCACACATGAATATTTTAGGATCAAAATTGGTGTATAAGATTAAGCAGAAGTCAGATAGTACAATTGACAGATTTAAATCCAGACTAGTTGCTAAGGGGTATCAACAGGATTATATTGATTATAATGAAACTTTTAGTCTAGTTGTGAAGTCTACAACTCTGAGAGTTGTCATGTGCATGGCTATTACATACAATTGGCAAATAAGACAATTAGATGTCAGTAATGCATTTTTGCATGGGTTTTCAGATGAAGATTTTTACATGTCACAGCCACAAGGTGTTGTTCATTCTGATTATCCTTCAAATTATGTTTATATCTGGCAAGAAAAAGTTTGGATGAATTGAAACAAGCTCCTAGAGTTTGGTTTCACAGGTTTAGCTCTCTTCTGATTACTTATGGTTTTAAGAATTCAATATCAGATAATTCAATGTTTGTGTTCTCTTCTCAACATGGAATGCCTGTTCTATTTTTATATGTTGATGATATTTTATGGACTGTAGCTCCTCTGCAATGATTGATGTTTTAATTGCTTCTCTTAAGAAAGAATTTGATATGATAGAACTAGGAGATTTGAGTTATTTTCTTGGAATTGAAGTTGTTAGGAGTTCTGAATCTACTGTACTGACACGGAAGAAATATACTTTAGAATCATTATCAAAAAAAAATATGATTGATAGTAAGCATTGTGATACACCAGTTTCTAAAGGTGCCAGAATTTCTATCCATGATGGTACAAAATTGGAGAATGCAAGTTTTCTTTATCCTCATCTAAAAATTGGAGAATGCAACTAAAAATTGAATTAGTAGCCTAAACCTATTACTGAAATATGTAGAAGGGAAATGATAGATCTAAACTTTGGTTGAGAAATCTATAAAGGAGAAAAAAAAAACAAGAAAACCTAGAACTAGAAATCAAATATAGTAAAATCATACCAGGGAAAGAAATAATCATTGGTTAGAGAGAGATAGAGAGAGTAAAAGAGAGAAGAAGAATTTTTTGTGAAGCTCGGCTTAAATATGCACTTATAAGAGAAAATCAGAGCCGCCAACAAAACTAGGTCCGTCTTCCTTATCACTTTTTCTGGAGAAAAGAGAAAATTTTCTTTATCTTCATCTACATTTTCCGGAATGAATCAAACTTTATGCATACCCAAAAATTAGGATACACTATTAATCATCTTTTTATTGGGTCATTCATTTTAAAAACCACTAATTTTAAATATATGATTTTATTAAAAATGGGAGAAAAAAAATTTCTTAAATTCAACAACCCAATAAAAATACCAGTATCTGTGTACCTCGGGGTTTTTTATCTATTATTATTTATAAGAAAAGGCTAAAATCCGAAACTACATAATAGCGGCACCTGCAATGCTGCGTCCCAATCCCAGGTTCTAACTGGGGCCATGCTCCTTGCCATTATAGTTCGAGGATCAACACTTGAAAGAAATTGATTCATCCTATCACTACAAGTAATTATCTTATGAGAAGTAGAGTCATCATCATAAAATAAAGTTAATTGCAAATAATCAACATTGTTTATTCCGTGCATACGCTGAACATTTGTCACCAAAAGAACTTTGCTGCAATCTGTCATCTATATTCCCTCGATAGCTCGCATGGTAACAGACTGGATAACTCCCTTAGACTGCATCTAGGTAGAGGTGTTTGAAAATTCCTGGGGTAACCTTTTCTTCAGCTTCCACTGTCACATTTATTTTGTGCATTTATTTAAACCAATCAAAAGCTAATTGATCTCCTCTACTTGATCTATTCGTTCCATGGTATCCGGGATATCCTCTATCCCCAATGAGGCATCCTGCAAAGTCAAAAGCAGTGAGAGCAATGTAGTTAGTATGATTGTCATTGTAGAGGAGATTACAAATTTTTATATTGACCCCGTATTGTCCCAAGTTTGCGAAGGTATTACTAGTTGGTTCGATAGTATCAGATCTCTTGTAATGATTCAACAAAGATGTCGTTTGGGTTATTATGCACTCAGTTATGATCACTCGGGTGGTTTATGATGCTTTTTAAAAGTTTGCTTCACATTTGAGATAACTGAGTCAAACATAAAAAGCACATCTAGATTTACAAATGAACCAACAAGCAGTAGCATAAGTTGCAATTTGTTGTTTATTTTCCCCTATCCATGAATTTAACTAATCATTGAAAGTAGTTTGAGTTCTTCCAATGTCATGAATGTTGCTTAACATGCCTAACCGTACTTAAAAAGCAAAAGGACATTCAAAGAAAAGATGAATCATAGTCTACTCCCACTGTTGCAAGATTTGCATATATGATCAATATAATGCGAATTATTAGTTGTCTTAGGTTTCCTAGGGAGAATCCTATGTGCACATTTCCCTAGAAAACATTTTATAGTTGGGGCTATGTCCAAGTTCCATATCTTATTCCAGTCAGCAAGAGTTGTATCCCGATTGTATTCCCCCCTTCCATGCTTAAATAAATTTTACATGAAAGTTTCCGTTTACAGTTAAAGCCCCATCTAATTTGATCATTCTCTCATGAGTGTATCTTAGTTTTCTTAATAGCCTGAATTTCCCTCTGACTGAACCATTCTTATAATTTAATATCATCCCAAACTCCGTCATTAGAGATGAGATGTTTCATAAGAGTGCAATCTTCAGGAAAATTGTCTTCTAAAATATTTATGTCAACACCATCTCCAACTTTCCAAGAGCTATACTTTTGGATATCTATCCTGTTAGAGCACTGCTCGGTCGAACTCGCAAGCGTTGCTATCTCAAGCTTGTTTGTCAATGTTAGCGATCAAAACTATGAGTCTTGATTTCTAGTCTACTTATAGTAATGTCTCAGACTAGGATAAATTGTGTAGTTGAACATTAGACTTCACTACGTTCATCAATTGAAGATGAAAAACTACTAAGGAGATCTTGTGGAACTTCATCAACAAAAGGTATGCGGAGACTAAAACTCATCTATCACTTGGAAAGTCTATTTCTACTTTATCTCCTATATTGAGACAAAAGTCGTATTACTATATAGTTGTCGATTATACACATTTGAGATTTTGAGCTGAGTTTAACTCGCTTACATATTTCTCGGAATATGTGTTGGTAAGCTTTCGCTTCATCCAAGTTCATCTTATATTCTTGACGAAAGTCAAAAGATGATCATGTGAAAATCGCTGAGTAACATCTTACATGGTTTGTGTGATACAATCATTTGGTGTAGACTTGGAATATTTCGTTATGATTATTTCAATAACTTGAAAATTTCTTTGATGCTAATAGTGTGTGAAAACGGCTATTGTCATCCTCTAAGAAAGTTACAATGATTGAAATTAGAGTTTAGAATACTTAACCATCAATGGATTATAAACATAGTGTGCATTCTTGCATGTATGTGATCCATGACCAGAACTAAAGTACGCATACCCGTATGCGTATTGTAGTTGTGGAATTCCGTGTACCAAGTACACATACCGGTACGCATACTTGCGTAAGATATAGGTCCGAGAATTTCTGTTAAGTTTTGGAAGTGTACTAAGCATGCGTATCCGTTTGCATACTGGCGAACTCAAACTCAGACCGGCTGCTTAAGTATGCGTACCCGTTTGCATACTTGAGTGGTTAAAGTTCTAAAATCGATTGGATCATGAACTAATACATTTATATATTAAAGAATGCATTCTTTGCAAACCGTGGCTATAATGTTCATGAATAGATTTGAGTGAACCAAACCGATTTTGCTTCAATTGTGTTCTTGTATACTTCTATGAGAATATTCCAATTGAACAACTCTCTAACTAGTTTCATTTGAGTCATTTGAACTAGTTATGGTTAAAATGAATAAGGTTGATATGAGAGTGTTCATATAGCTAACCTCGGTTAACTACGGTTGAGCCAACATGGTGTACACGTTTAGGTACGGTTACTAAACCTAAATGAGGGTACATTTCATTTGTGTATACCAAGCTAAGTTCGATCTAACGGTTGAAAGATATTATCTTGAATCTAATCAGGTTTTCATCTAACGGTGAATATTGAATGATTTGTTACCAAGGTAACCTAGATTGCAAACCCTGATTTGAAAACTATATAAAGGAGAACTCTAGCAACTGGGAAACCTAATCCCCACACCTCTTGTGTGATACTAGTTGTATAAGCTAAAGTCAATTCTCCTTTAACCTTAGGATTTTCACGAAAGCCTGTAGGCTAACGACTTAAAGACTTCATTCGGATTGTGAAGCCAGAGCCAGCTATTTTTCTCCGTAGTTGCATGATCTGATCTTGTTGTTTCTATAATATTTGAGTACCGTCTTCTCTAAGATTGGATCGAGATTTAATATTCGATAGGTATGATAAAAAGAAGTCACTGAAAAAGTGGGGGTACAACAACCTCACCCAATATTTCTCTTAGCAGTCTGTATGGACTAACTCCAATATACTTTTAAGAGAATCAACTAGACAGTCAGACTCAATCTTAAGAAAAGTATATCAAAGGGTTATATCTCAATTTCATGGTCTAAACACTATGAGAAATAAGGCTCTATGAATTTATTTCGAAAAGGATATGGTGGACAGATTATTGTTCATCCCAGCACAACTTAAATTGTGTTGGTTAGTGCATATTGTCTCATGTGCCTGATCAAAAAAGACAAGATTATGCACACCTCAGGCTTTAGGAAAAGAAAATTCTTTTAGAATATTTTGATTTTTTTTTCTTGTTTTTGCTCTGCTGAGCATTGTAAGTCTAGAATCCGTGCTTCTTTTCATATCTAATTGATATTGGAAAGGACTTCCCCGTTTAATCAATAAAAGAGGGTTATTCTGGATAATTCTACTCTCTTTAGGGTTGAGAGTTGTGTGTGCGTGAACTTATGTGTTTAAAAGTTCCGTAACCCTATATTCCTTTTTTTCTTCACTTGAAACTATTTTTATCATAAGACTGCTTGTTGAGATTATCTTGTGATTTCCTCTCACAATTCCGCTCATATGGATACTCCAAGCATTATGTAGTCTGATGGAAAAGATGTTAATATGATTGTTAATCCATCAATCATGAAGGAAAAATATAAATCTCCGTTACCTCCAACTTTGAAAAGAAAAAGAAGGAATGCGAGGAAGTCAAGAGTTGTTCCTTCAAATTCTCGGAAGTTTTCTGGTGTTCTTGAAGAGTTGAAGGAAACAATGAAGGAGATTCAGGAAATAAAGGCTATTTCTTTGAGAACTCTTGAAATTCAGAAGGCCCTGGTTCGGCATCAGTTCAAAAGGTTTGTTGGAATTGACTCATTTCTTCATGAACCTTATGTTCCAATGGCTGGTGACAACAGGAGTTCGGGGACGATAACGAATTTTTCAGAGGTTTCAATGTCAAGGAAACTTCTTATGAGAATTTATTCTTGTGTTTTTAAGAAGGATAACTAGGGTTTGGAATAGCCATTATTGTGAGTACACATAGCTATAGCCAATGTTTTCATCTTGCAATGTTTTTAGATTTATTTGCTTAAATTCTAAAGTTTATTTGGAAGATGATTTTTGCAGTATTAATATTTATGGTTTTATATATTACAAAGTGTTATGGGATATGTTGTTTACGTCCGTGAACCTTGACTGTCCCATACTTTTTCAAAAGTTAACTCTATTATTTGTCGGTATGAGAGTATTGATAAAAGATAGAATGAACTTTTGACTACAAAGTTAAGCCTTTTATGTCATTATGCAAATATTGATGGAAGAAAGGGTGAACTTTTGTTTACAAAGATTAAGTCTATTATATGTCATTGTGCAAATAGTGATGAAAAATAGAATGAGTTTTTGATTATTCCGCGGTATTGATCTTTACCTGATCCACATCTTTGTGCATATACTGTGTTACTCCGTAAGTTCTCTTATGTTGAGCATGACCAATTGAATTGATCATCTTCCTTGTGGTTAATTCAATTGATATTTTTGGATACAAATTCATATTCCTATGTGAATTGTTAATGTCCAATGAAATCCTTCTTTTCTTGTAAAAGCAAGGTCACTCTTGTTGTTCTTTCGGGAATGACATTTTTATGTGGGAGAGTTCTTAATTGAACTTGTGCTTACTTGCCAAATCTTTATGGGGAATGCGGCTGTGGAATATTGAAGGGGTTATCTTGTATCTTTATAAACTTCTCGATGAATATACTAAGTTTCGACTATGTGAAATCATCGAAACAAGTTGTTATGTTGTTCTCTTTTGGTCATGAAATATCTCTATGAAAATTTCATGAGGATCCCACTAGTATTTGTACCTTTGTCGATCTATATTGACAAAAATGAGGAGAATTAATGTGTAGTTCACACTACAAATACATATGGTTTACAGATCATTATGTAAGGGGGAGTGGTTTTCATTGTGAGATGAAATATTGACTAAGGGGGAGTGATACATATCACCATAGTATTGTTTTCAAAGTTGTGATACAATTGAAATTTGATGTTGTGTAATTATACTATGACATTGTATAACAACGATTGAGAGAAACTGTTTTCTCATTGTTATAGCTGTAGATCTTCAACAACTATGATATTGAGTTGAACACTTTTGATAGGGTAAAACGTGGGAAGGAGGAACTAGCCCTAATCACAGAAATTACTCCCGAAGTGTTGAGAGGTTTAGGAAGGATAATGGTGGATTAATGATATCCCAATTAGTATGCCCTCTTTCCCCTTTTATAATGACTATCTTACGAATAAGTACTCATAAGATTAGTATATTACTAAACTACCATTTCCCTTTCCTTAAATTAACACAAAACCCTAAGAGGCTTTCCTCTTGGGATAAAGCCCATCCAACCCAACATGGTCTTGGATGGACTAGAACTACCCCATCCTAATAGGTTAGGCCTAGTCCCAAAGTTCCCTTCTCTTTAAGCGGAACCCTTAGTAGGATATGGGGTCACCTCTTTTAGGATTAATTATTTTCATGTATCAATATTAGTCCCCTGATTGTTTGACCGGTCGCAGACCGTGTCAACGGTCACATGTTGATGTGGCGGTTACCACTGGTAAGTTATGGGCAGTTAACATCTGTGACTATTGAGATGCTACAGTTACTGGCCTATTCAGTTACCACTTCTTCTTTTACCTCCCTATAAATAGAGGAGGCCTCGCTCCTTAGTCACCACTTTTCACTGCGTCTCTTTCTCTTTCTCCCTTACTTCTTTCACTCATTATGTCTAATGAATCGCTTAACCATGACGCGCCCCTTATATCAGAGTCATACACATTGGAGGAGATAAGGGGTAGTACTCGCTTAGAGATCAACTACGTCCGCCAGCGGCGGACGATGATTTTATTATTTTCCCGGCTGATGAAAATTGGATTTCACGTATGCTAAACCCTCATCAGTTTCCTCCATCCGAGTCTGAGAGATGGTTTATCCGTCCCCAAGCGGAATCGCCTTCTATACCTTCTTTCGAGGATATGACCCGGTTGGCGATTCATAGAGGAGATTATGTTTTCCCTGAAATAATCCTTTGCTCTTCTGTTGAATCTCACGCTGCCTGGGATCCATGGGTACATTATTTGTTCTAATCCGGATAATAAGAGGATTATTCGTTCCTTGGGTATAGAGGCCTCTTTAGAAGCTTCAAAGTTTAGGTATGCCCGGAAGGATCATGATAGTTTGACTCGTTTATGTGCGCGTTGGGGAAATGACCCTCACACATTTCTGTTTTCTTGGGGTGAAGCGACCCCCATCTTAGAGGACGTAGTGGCGCTTACTGGCCTTCCCGTTCGTGGCGACATAGTTTTCGATAGTTGCTTCCTCCACAAGTCTTTAAACGAGAGCGATAGAGCCCTCCATGATCGTTTGATTTCCTCCAAAGCAAAATACATAATATTCCAACTGCCTGGAGAGGTCAAAGTTGAGGCTCCGAGTGAAATAAAAGGCTCGGTAGGCAAAGGAAAGGGTAAAGCTACTGCGTCCTCCACCCCTGATTCTCCCGTCAATGTTGAGCCTTCCTCAAAGTTCATGGCATCTGTCATAAAGGCTGCTAAACCAAAGTCATCTGCTGCTGAAGAGTCTGATGATGTGCAAGAGGTAAATAGTGGAAAAAAACCAAAGTCTTGGCAACGTCGATCCTCCTTTTCTTGCTGGATTAAGTATTGGGATCCTTTGCTTTATGGTCCGTGTGAAGGTGTTCATACTCGTGAAGGGGAAACAGATCGAGTGGAGTTGGCAGCCTTCCTTCTCTTTTGGCATGTCATGATGTGTTTGAGTACGGTCCCCGAGACACCATCAAAAATGAGCTTATCCCTATGGCCGTGATGTCCCGCGGTGTATCATTCCCACTCGCCCCCATGTTCTTAGGCGGTCTATATTATCATTTATACTTGATGGTGCGTGATATTCGTCGTGTAGGCGGATCTCATACGGTTGAGACCTTCCTCCCGGCCAATTTTATTCAAGCATGGGCTTGGGGGCGCTTTCCTTCGTACATGCCCCTTCAGCTAAATCCTCTGGCTCTCTCGTGACAAAAGGAGGTAATTCGAAAGGATGGTTCCAGGCATCTTGTGACGGTATCTGAGTCCCACCCTCGGATGGATCTTTATCATAAGAAGGGTTTTCCTCCTAAGACCAAACTCAAGGATTTTATGGACAAGGGTACTGATTTTAATCCTATCACCTATCAAGATCGTCGTACTTATTCTTTGCATTACAACTTTGTTATCAAGTCTCAGAGGAAGATGTCTTCCGCAGAAACACCTTCAGCAGAAGATTTTGACATCATCATCTCTACCCTACCCGGACATCTTCCTGGTTTTCATGGTGGGAGGTTTTCTTCCGAGGCGTACAATACTGTTCGCGTGGCTCGACAACTGGGTTTTGACCAAGGAGTTCCTTATGATCCTTCCATCCCTTCCTCGACTGAGGAAGATAAGGAAGTAACATCTTACTGAAAGTGACGAAGATTTTCCTTTTATAAGAGGAAGATAAGGAAGTACTTGAAAGTGACGAAGATTTCGAGTAATGTTGAAGTACCAAGGAGATCAAGCATTTGGATGAGATAAGCTACAAAGTTTATTTATTTTGTAATCCATATGTATAGATAGTTTTGTCACTAAAATTTACAAAGGGGGAGATTGTGAGAGCACTGCTCGGTCGAACTCGCAAGCGTTGCTATCTCAAGATTGTTTATCAATGTTAGTGATCAAAACTATAAGTCTTGATTTCTAGTCTACTTATAGTAATGTCTCAGACTAGAATAGATTGTGTAGTTGAGCATTAGACTTCCCGACGTTCATCAATTGAAGACGAAGAACTACTAAGGAGAGGTTGTGGAACTTCATCAACAAAAGGTATGTGGAGACTAAAACTCATCTATCACTTGGAAATTATATTTCTATTCTATCTCCTATATTGAAACAAAAGTCGTATTAATATATAGTTATCGATTATACGCATTTGATATTTTGAGCTGAGTTTAACTCGCTTACATATTTCTCGGATTATGTATTGGTAAGATTTCACTTCAACCAAGTTCATCTTATATTCTTGACGAAAGTCAAAAGATGATCATGTGAAAATCGCCGAGTAACATCTTACATGGTTTGTGTGATATAATCATTTGGTGTAGACTTGGAATGTTTTATTATGATTATTTCAATAATTTGAAATTTTCTTTGATGCTAATAGTGTGTGAAAACGTCTATTGTCATCCTCTAAAAAAGTTTCAATGATTGAAATAAGAGTTTAGAATACTTAACCATCAATGGATTATAAACATATTGTGCATTATTGCATGTATGTGATCCATGACCGTAACTAAAGTATGCATTACCGTATGCGTACTTGTAGTTGTGAAATTCCGTGTACCAAGTACACATACCGGTACGCATACTTGCGTAAGGTATAGGTCCGGGAATTTCTGCTGGGTTTTGGAAGTGTACTAAGCATGCGTACCCGTTTGCGTACTGGCGAACCCAAACTCAACCGGCTACTTAAGTATGCGTACCCGTTTGCATACTTGAGTGGTTAAAGTTCTAAAATCGGTTGGCTCATGAACTAATACATTTATGTATTAAAGAATGCATTCCTTGCAAACCGTGGCTATAATGTTCATGAATTGATTCGAGTGAATCAAATCGATTTTGCTTCAATTGTGTTCTTGTATACTTCTATGAGAATGTAGCAATTGAAAAAAATTTTAACTTGTTTTATTTGAGTCATTTTAACTAGATATGGTTAAGATGAATAAGGTTGATATGAGAGTGTTCATATAGCTAACCTCGGTTAACTACGGTTGAGTCAACATGGTGTACACGTTTAAGTAGGGTTACTAAACCTAAATGAGGGTACATTTCATTTGTGTATAACAAGATAAGTTCGATCTAACGGTTGAAAGATATTAGCTTGAATCTAATTAGGTTTTCATCTAACGGTGAATATTGAATGCGTTGTTACCAAGGTAACTTATATTGAAAACCGTGATTTGAAAAATATATAAAGTAGAACTCTAGCAACTGGGAAACCTAATCTCCACACCTCCTGTGTGATACTAGTTGCATAAGCTAGAGTCGAATCTCCTTTAACCTTAGGTTTTTCACGAAACCTTGTAGGTTAACGACTTAAAGACTTCATTGGGATTGTGAAGCCAGACCCAACTATTTTTCTCTATAGTTGCGTGATCTGATCTTGTTGTTTCTATCGCATTTGAGTACTATTTTCTCTAAGATTGGCTAAAGATTTAATCTACGATAGGCAAGATAAAAAGTAGTCACAAACATCTTCGTCTCGACGTTTGTGATTCCACAATATCTTGTTTCGCTACCATACGATTAAGATTATTGTGGGGTGATTGATATATCTAGGTTGTTCTTCAGGAATATAAGTCTGATATAAAAATTGGTTCATGTTCACCTTGATTTATCAAAAGACGTAACAAAACTCGTAGGTATTTCTGTGGGAGACAGATTTATCTATTCCTATAGAATTTTTCGTGTGAGACAGATTTGTTTATCAAGTCTTCGACTTTGGGTCGTAGCAACTCTTGGTTGTGGGTGAGATCAGCTAAGGGAATCAAGTGCGTAGTATCCTGCTGGGATCAGAGACGTAAGGAGCGCAACTGTACCTTGAATCAGTGTGAGATTGATTAGGTTTCAAATACAGTCCAGTCCGAAGTTCATTTGTAGTAGGCTAGTGTCTGTAGCGGCTTAATACAACGTGGTGTTCAAATCTGGACTAGGTCCCGGAGTTTTCAGCATTTGCGGTTTTCTTCCTTAACAAAATTTTGGTGTCTCCGTTATTTCTTTTCCGCATTATATTTTTTTATGTAACTGAAATATCACAGGTTGTGCGTTGAATCATTCAATTGGTAAATCTAACCTTTGGTTGTTGATTGAAATTGATTGATCCTTGAACATTGGTCTTTGGTACCGTTCAAGTTATTTCTCTTATATTCAATCAGGCTCGCAAATTCCTATTTGTTGATTGCAGATTGAATTGAGAGATAGAAATATAAAACTATTTGATATACTTTTCTCTAGATTGAGGATTCTGTTGAAAGTATATTGGAATTTGTCTATTCATATTACCAAACGAAATATTAGATATGGTTGTTAGACCCTCGCTTTTTCATATCCCGCCCAATATTCCTTTTCATATCCAAAAATCTCTAACGGGGGCTTTAGTATCCATGGTAAAAATATTCTCGTTTCTTATATACTTGGCTGACCTATTGACAGACAATAGGGACTTTTTTTCTTGAGCAAGTCTTCAACCCATCTTGACGATCATTTGAAAGTTTCCATATCTATGAAACCCCTCCTAGCTCTTTCGGTTGGCAGATAGGTGTAAAAATTTGCACATGTACCTAATACCCCTATTAATTTAGGTACTTGATCCAATTAATGAAATCAGCAAGTCTATAAAGACATATATACAAACAAAATGAGCTTTGTTAATATGCTATTAGAACATAAAACACTATCCGTCAAATTCTAAGGTCTGTTTGAAAATGTGGATTTGAAGTCATTTAACAAAAATGTACTCCGTGACCATGTATAAGGACAGAGTGTAACATGTCGGTTGTCTCATTAGATATATGAAATTCAAATCCAAAGTAATTTTTACTACAAATACCCTTATTTATGATGGATGAATATTATCACTAGAATGATGTTTCTAGTGCTTGCAATATGATAACGGGTAAAACTAGAAAATTGATAGATATTTATGGAATATACATAATTTCTTAATTTAAGAGATTTTACAAATTTCTCCTTTAAATATGGAATAGAGGGAGCATAGGAAAATTCTTTATCAGCTGGTGATACAGATCCAGAAGACATTACTTCCTCCACTGGTTATTTTCTTCTCCAAGAGAAAAGAAAGATTTGGAAAAAGCTGATAGTACAATCTTATAAAATTGACTCAAAATCATGCATGATTATAAATTCTGGATTAATATTTTTTTCTTGAAATCTGACTACTCTATAAGAAATACCATCTTTATGTTGAAATTTGCATATAGCATACAAAGAAGGTTATGGTTGGGCTATTTGGGCCTTGGATGCAAAAGCAAAATCCTTTATTGTTGCTCTTAAGTCGATCAAGGATTTTTTTTTTTTTTTGCATCTACAAGGATTGCTTATTGTTGAAGCTTGTATCGGAAATCACCCCAAATCTTCCGTGAAATAGAGAGCTCAAAACTTTACAGTCTTATATTTTTTTTTCTATTTGGTTGTTTGATGTTATTGATTAGGCCCCTAGACCCTTTATAGGTTTCACAGATATATTAAAACAAGTTGGATCTTCAGGTTTTCAATATTTCTTTTCCGGAGTTTCAAATACTGATAAAAAGTGTTTCATAATTTATCAATGGGTTCAACGATTGATCGATAACTCCTCATGTTATTCAGCATGTTTCTCAATATATTAAGCCATGGTGCAACTATAACTAAACACGCCATTCGTTGATCTATATTTCCCTTATTATTCTTATTGTCGCCATGTTGATTATTTTTTATATATAATTCATATAATATTTTACTTTATTCGGTAATTAACGAATTTTTCAAAAACAAACAAAGTTGGTGCTCTAAATTATTGTTACTATTGCTTTTTTCAATTTGTCCTATTTTTAGGCTAAATGAAAAAGTGACAGTTCTCTTGTCTAAAATCGGAGGTAGTATTATTATATATAAATGCATAATTGGTTACAATTAATTCTGTTAGATTTATTATAATTCATTTAAAATTTATTAGATTACATGTTACACAAAAATTGAAAAATATTTATTTTGAAGAATAAAACTAAATGCAAAACAAAACAGATGAACAATGAAATCGATAAAACTCATCTTTTTCTTATTCCAAAAGTAAAACAACTAAAAGATCCTAGTAAGTTTAGGCCAACTGGGCTTTTAACATAGTATACAAAATCATTTCAAAAATGATGACGAATACAATTAAACCTCTATTGAACAAAATTATTTCACCATTTCAATATGCTATTCTCTCGTCTAGAAAAATTCCATACAATATAATAGTAGCATATGAAATAATTCATACTTTCAGAAAAAAAGAAGCTAGAACATGCGGGCTAGAAATCAAAAATAGATATGTCCAAAGCATTTGGTAGAGTTAACTGGGAATTTCTCCTTAAAACCTTGAAAGCCTTTGGTTTCAATTTTAATTTGTGCTCTCTTATAGAGCAAAGTATTTCAACAACCTTAATTCCAGTTCTGTTAAATGAATCTTCTGAAAACTTCTTTAATCCCTTTAGGCGTCTTCGTCAAGGAGATCCTTTATCTCCATTTCTTCTTATTATTTATATGAATTTTTTCTCTAGACTTATGTTAGCCCAAGAAAACAAGAAAGTTCTTCATGGGGTTAAATTAACCCCAAAAGGTAGTCCAATTTCTCATCTATTCTTTGTTGACAATTGTGTGCACTCTTTGTAAAGGCAGATCTAGTAGAATGTAATTAAAAACTTACTTACTACAATAGACACCTTTAGCAAAGTCTCATGATAATTAATCAATTTTGAAATATCAGGGGTCTTCTTTAGTATGAGTCAATCCAAAACACCAAATAATAATGTCTAGACTATTGAAGATTAAGCAAATAAACCTTAACTATTCATACTTGGGAGCACCTCTTTTCATAGTTAAATCGAAGATAAAAACTTATAAGAATGTAGTAGAAAAGATGGAACATAAATCTCAAGACTGGAAAAACAAAGTCCTGCCCCAAACTAGTAAAATGATATTGAAAAATTAGTTCTAACTAGTATTCCTACCTCCCATATTGGTTGTTTTGTCTTGCCTAAGAAAATAACAAATAAAATAAATGCAATTCTGGAGATTTTTGGTGGGGAGTATAAACAAATGCGAAAGGATACTACCGAAAAGCCAGGACTGGTATGTGTAGACCAATGAGTAAGGGAGGTTTAGGTTTTAGAGGTGAAAATAAATTAAACTTAGCTATGCTATCCAAGGTAGCTAGGAGATTACTTAAAGAACCTAAGTGTTTATGGGATCAAGCTCTAGGACCGACAAACTTTAGAAATAAATCCCCTCTGAGAGTTAAAGCACCTGATAAGCGCTCATGGATAGGGAAATGTATATGTAAAGGTCTGGCTATGGTAGAATAAAACAGAGTTTGGGAAGTAGGAGATGTCTACGTATTAATATATGGAATGACAACTGGATACCAGGAATAGGAGGAAAATTGTCAGAATTCAAGTACTCTATTACTAATTCTCTAACTCTTGTAGAAGATTTGATTGATATGTCTACAAACAAGTGGAATACCACCTTAATCTTTTCTTCATTTTTCCCTAATCTATAGCAGTTAAAATTTGCAAGATTAATTTATTCTTGAACAAACCTAATCTCCTAAAAAAAGACAATCTGAGATGGAAGCTAACAAAATCAGGAGATTTTACTGTAAAATCAACGTATAATAAGCTTAATGAGAATGTAGTCAATTCTTCTAACTTATCTTCCCCCCTGGAATCTAGAAGTCTCTCCTAAATTAAGTTTTTTATATGGAAATGTTTACAAAATGCTTTATGTACAAACTCTCAGCTTAAAGGAATAATTCGAAACATTAATCCACTTTGCTCTTTCTGTGGAGAACATGAGGAAACAGTTTTTGCATTGTTCTTTTGCTAAAAAAAAAGTACGAGAACTAGGTCATAGTCCAGTTCAAGTCAATCTTCCACAATAACACTAAAATAGTAGATATTTATAAGTATTGGTTCCATGCCCCAGATGATGTAATATCCTTAGAATTAGTTTCGTCTAAAATGAGGTTCATATGGAAAGCAAGATGTATCAAAACTTTTCAGGAGTCCTCTAAAAATCCCCAACAATTAGCCTTAGAAACCCAAGACATTTGAATATTTGGACAAGGAATCGCAAAAATATCAATCAAAGCAGGGGAAAAAGAAAAAAAAAATCTCTCCTTTGATCATCTTCGAATATGCATAATTCAAAAATCAATGTAGATGCAACATGAATCACAAATACTATTATTCTTTCTAGTTTTGCTCTTATTCTAAGAAATGATATAAGTAACTTTGAAGGAGGATGAGCAGGACCTTCGGCTATTTCAAACGCACAAGAAGCAAATGCAATAAGTTTGTTGCATGCATCAACATGGGTAGTAGAAAAAAAATCTTACCAATCTCAGCATAGAAGGTGATTATGAAAGCTTAATCAAAAATCTAAATGGCAATCCAGTGGCCATCTCTTGGAGCAGTAAAGCTATTTTGGAAGAAGCACACAAACGAGTAAGATAATGCCAGAACTTCTTAGGTTTCTATTTTGTACCTAGAATGGTAACTAAGTTGTTGATTCATTAACAAAGGAAGCTAAACATTTTAAAGGTATTTTAGATTGGGATGTTATTACCCTTCTTGTATTAACCAAAAACTATTAGTAGATAAATTTAATACTCCTTCCGTCCCCAAATAGATGACTAGTACAAGTTTGCACAATTCTTAAGGCAGAGAGAAGATGAGAGTATTTTAAAGTTTTTTTTTTACAATTATACCCTTATGGTTAATAATTAATAAAATTTAGAGATGATTTACCTGTTTAACTATACCGCGGATATTCGTAAACTTTATACCATCTATAATACAAAACAACATAGGTTTTTGAGCCTTGGACGGTCGGATAACATTTTGAGAGACAAACATGTGATCCGACCACCCCGGTCTCATCCTAGCAAAAGACATCTAGCGGTTGTGGTGTTTGTAACCCCGCTCTAGCCCTCTTAATTACTTCCTCTTCAAATAAACATTACAATCATTAAATGGTAGCATTGCAAACAAAAAAATTTAAAATATAAATGCTACAATAACTGTTAACCATGTCTTCAAAAAAAAAGTGTCAATCTTCAACAATCTGCAAAACACAAACAATATATTCTGTTTAAAAATAATAGGAATAATTTTTATTCTACTCATGAAAAAATTCAAAAATACAAAGCGTAATTTCCATTTTACTCATTGAACAAATAGGACAATCGAGTAAGGTGGGGAAAGTTATATGGAGTGCAATACACTGGGAGTTGTAATATGTAAAACCCAAAAACCAAAAATTGCAATCGAATAAGCCAACCTTAATGAACCTGCAAAATAAAAACAACATTAGAGTTGCCATACCTTAATACCTTGGGAGTTGTAATATGTAAAACCCAAAGAACAAAGAACTTTAGAAAAATGGAACAATCGAGTAAGGTGAGGAAAGTTACATGGAGTGCAATACCTTGGGGGTTGTAATATGTAAATCCCAAAAAAAAGGCAATCTGATGTAGTACATCTTTCTATGTATCAACTATGACAGTTGACCCCTAGACCGTGTATCAACATTGACAGTTGATCCCTGGAACGTGTATCAACTATGACAGTTGATCCCATTCGACTGATTGGTTTACTTGTTGTACAAGTCCCTTTTCTTTCCTAGTTTGTTTAGATTTCCTTTTTTTCTTCTGTTTAGTCGGTTCTTGAGAATCTATCTAAAGGCTATGCCTTCTTGTTTTGAAGAACATCTTATTATCAATATTATTATTATTAATTTGATTATCAATATTTTAACCTAAGAATCTTGATCCTTGAATCAGTTTTCTATTAAGTTTCTGACGAAACTTAAATATCCCTTTCAATCCTGTTCTGTGCTACACTAGTTGGTATCAGATACAACGTTTTTAGATTTTTATCTAGAAACAGATCCTTTCCACAGCTTCCGCGACAACTCAAAACCCTAGAATTCTCAAACAACCTACCTTTTCTTTTCAATGGGAGAAAAGTTTACACAAACTGATATTGATGCTCTTGTCAAAGCACTTATAAAACCTTTATCAACACCCCTCATCACAGAGCTTAAACCAGAAATTGAAACAAGTATCTCTTCTATCGTAGCAAAGAAAATTGAATCACATGAACACTATCTTATTAAGTTACTAAAACACGCGGGTCTAGATGAGGAAGGTATTCCGGGTTTAACTGATGATAAGGATGAAGAAAAGAAATCAGGAGAAATAAAAGACGATGACGCAATTAAAAGTAAGAAGAATCCTTTTGTTCAAAATAATTCTGTTCCAGAAGAAATTTCCAAGTTTCTTACGTTCACAAAATAATTTGAGAGCTTTCTTAATAGTCCTTATAAGAAATCTGCAACTGTGATAATAAACAGTGATGAAGATGAAGACAAAGCTGAAGCAGAAATAGAAAAAAACTGGGAAGATGAAAGACGATTGAAATCTAATTCTTGTGGGTCTTTACCAGAATATAAATTGAAAGCTGATATACCCAACTTCCATGGTGGTTTACATATAGAGGAATTATTAGATTGGTTTTATGAGGTAGAGTCGTTTTTCAACTTCATGGAGGTACCTGATTCTTCTAAAGTCAAACTGGTTGCATATAAAATGAAAGGTGGTGCTGCAGCTTGGTCGGACAAACTTTGTGATGATCGTAGAAAATATCTCAAACCTCCTATACGTACTTGAAAAGAATGAGAGACCTGTTAAGAGATAAGTTTTTACCTAAAGATTATATGCAACAACTGTTTCTCAAACTTCAAAACTGTCGACAAGGAGCTAGGTTGGTTGAAGAATATGTAGCTGAATTTTACAGTTTAGTTGCACGTAACCAACTGAACGAGACTGAAGAGCAGTTAGTTGCACGTTTTATAGATGGTTTGAATAACTTAATTCAAAAAAGGATGACACAATCCGTGTATACTATGGTTGAAGCTATACAACAAGCCATTAAAACTGAAAGACGCGTCCTCAGTACTTCTAGACAAGCAAACCCACGACAAGCTCGTTATCAAAATTATTATAAAGCTGCCAGACCATATAATTCTTCTTATGGTTATCCAGGTGAAAAGGGATCAACAGTCGTTGTTGAACCATATTCAAAGGGATCAACTGTCTTTGTTGATCCACCTGACAGAAGTGCAAGCCAATCATATCAGCATCAACAAACAACGTCTGCTCTTTCAGAAGATGATCCAATGATGCATATACCATCTGCTAAAACACCTCAAACTAATCCACGACGAGAGGTTACTCGCAATACTAGAGGTAATCAATTTCAACAATAATTTCCACCATTATCTAAGCCCTCCAATCCTTATTCCAAGTTTCGAGGAGATAAATGTAACAAGTGCAACCAAACTGGCCATACTTCTAGCGATTGTCGCAAGTTTCATGCTTACATTAATGAAACTCCAAAAGATAATTTGGAAGAAGAAAGTATAGGAGACGATGAGTTATTTTATCTTCAAGAACATGAGACCTTTGATGCAGATTTTCTTGGAATGATTCGACCAGTTTTAATCACTGAACCATGTCCTACTCAGAGACATAATATTTTCAGATCTCATTGTTTCATTGAAGAAAATCTTTGCACCATGATCATTGACAGTGGAAGTACATAAAACTATGTTTCTGCAAAATTAGTTGAGAAAATTGGTTTACCTGTTACTCTTCGTCCAAAGCCGTATTCAGTTGGTTGGATAAATAGCTCTTCCACTCAGCAAATTAATCATCAATGTTTGGTGAAATTTTCTTTCCCTGAGTATTCAGATTATGCTTTGTGTGATGTTATTAACATGACTGCAGCAAGTTTATTATTGGGAAGACCATGGCAGTATGATATTCGTGCAGTTCATAATTTCTATGAGAATACTTATACCTTTGTTCATGAAGGGTGTACTAAAGTTTTATGGCCTTTACAATCTTCTAATTCAGACAAGGAACCAACCGATAAGAAGACAACTGCATTAGTTGCTACCGTTGTTCATTCTTTACAACCAAATCATTCTTTGAGTTCTCATGAGGTTGATAAACCAATGGTGGACATTCCAGACAAGGTACAACCTTTATTGTCTTCTTTTAGTGACTTATTTCCTACTGAGTTACCTAACGTTTTTCATCCATTAAGAGATTTACAACATCAGATCGACTTTATACCTGGAACTTCTATTCCTAATCAACCTCATTATAGGTTAAGTCCTAAAGAGCATGAGATTTTACAAAGTCAGGTTGATGATTTGTTACAAAAAGGTTTGATAAGACTTAGCAAAAGTCCTTGTGCTAGTCCAGCCTTTTTAGTAGACAAGAAGGATGGTGGATATCGTATATGTGTAGATTGTAGAGCTTTAAACATAGTTACTATACTATATAGATTTCCCATACCAAGAATAGATGACATGATTGATATGCTTTCTGGTGCGAAAGTGTTTACAAAACTTGATTTGTGTAGTGGGTATCATCAAATACGAATTCGTGAAGGTAGTGAGTGGAAGAAAACATTCAAGAAAAAAGAAGGGTTATATAAATGGTTGGTAATGCTTTTTGGTTTGTCTAATGCTCCTAGCACTTTTATGCGTCTCATGAATCAAGTTTTGCAACCTTTTCTTGGAAAATTTATCATTGTTTATTTTGATGACATCTTAATCTTTAGCAACAGTGAAGAAGAACATCTTACACATTTATCTCAAGTTTTTAAGGCACTTCAAGACAATGTTTTGTATGTGAACTTAAAGAAGTGCACCTTCTTTACAAACACAGTCACTTTCTTGGGCTATGTTGTGTCAGATACTGGTATTTCTGTGGATGATTCTAAAGTTAAGGCAATTGTGGAATGGCCTACTCCAACATCTATACGTGAAGTAAGAAGTTTTCATGGATTAGCTTCATTCTATAGAAGATTTGTGAGAAACTTTAGTACCATCGCAGCTGGTTTAACAGATTGTTTGAAGCATGATAATTTTGAATGGACTGGAGAAGCAGATAAGAGTTTTAATTTACTCAAAGAGAAGTTATGTACTTCCCCTGTTCTTGTCATGCCAAATTTTGATAAACCTTTTGAGATTCATTGTGATGCTTCTGTTGTTGGCATTGGTGCTGTGTTATCTTAGGAAGGACATCCAAATGCTTATTATAGTGAAAAGAATTCAGATACAAGGAATAAGTGTTCAACTTATGAGTTGGAATTAATTGCTCTTGTTCAAGCTCTTAAGAATTGACATCCTTATCTTATTCACAGTGAGTTTGTTGTTAACACTGATAATCAAGCTCTCAAGTTTTTAAAAACTTCAGCAAAAGTCAACAGGATGCATGATAGGTGGTTATCAACTATCAATAAATATACATTTTCCATTAAACATCAAAGTGGAAAACTTAATCAAGTTGTTGAGGCTTTGAGTAGAAGAGTTCATCTTCTAGTTACTCTTAAACATGAGAGTTTAGCTTTGATTTCTTGAAAGATCTGTATGGTGAAGATAAAGATTTTAAGAATCTTTGGGAAAAGTGTGGTACTTCAACAGGTAGTGTTGATGATTATCTCATTCAAGATGGTTTTCATTTTAAGGGAAATCATATATGTATACCACGATGCTCTTTACGTCTTCATTTGATCCAAGAATTACATGGAAGTGGTCTAGGAGGACATTTTGGACGTGATAAAACCATTGCTTTGGTTGAGGAACGTTATTTTTGGCCTTCAATAAAACGAGACATTCAGAAGTACGTAGAAAAATGCATGGTTCGTCAGCAGTCTAAAGGTAATATTCAAAACACTGGATTATATACTCCACTTCCAATTCCTAATGCACCTTGGGTGGATATTAGCATAGACTTTGTGCTTGGTTTATCATGTACTGCAAGGAGGAATGATTCTATTATGGTGGTTGTTGATCGTTATTCAAAAATGGCTCACTTCATAGCATGTAAGAAAACTACAGATGCCTCCAATGTTGCTTATTTATTTTTTAAAGAAGTAGTACGTCTGCATGGAATTCCCAAGACAATTACTTCTGATCGAGACACTAAGTTTTTGAGCTACTTTTGGAAGTCTTTATGGATGCGTTTGGGAACTAAACTTGAATATAGTACAACTGCTCATCCTCAAACAGATGGACAAACTTAAGTTGTCAATCGATCTCTAGGAATATGATTAGAGCAAAGGTTATTGGCGGAAAAGATAAACAATGGGACAATTTCCTCCCCAACATGGAATTTTCTTATAACACTTCAGTCAATCGACCCACATGTAAGACACCTTTAGAAATTGTTTATTCTAAGGTTCCTAATCATATTTTGGATCTGGTGGTGCTTCCCAAGCTGTGTAAATCAAATGCTAAAGCAGATAACTTTGTTGAGAAAGCTTCACTCATGCATCAAGAAGTTAAGTCCAAGCTTGCATAATCTAATAACAAATACAAGGATGATGCAAATCAACATAGAAGACTTAAGACTTTTGATGAAGGAGAATTGGTTTGATTCATCTCAGAAAAGAAAGATTTCCTACTGGTACTTACAACAAGACCAAGATGAAGAAATATGGACCATTCAAGATTTTGAAGAAAATCAGTGATAATGCATATGTTATTGATCTTCCATCAAATTGGAACATATATAATATCTTCAATGTGCAGAAATATTTACATTTCGTGGAGAGAATGAAGTTATTTCTAATTATTAACTCGAGGACGAGTTGTTTTCAAAAAGAGGGGACTGATGTAGTACATCTTTCTATGTATCAACTATGACAGTTGGCCTCTTAGACCGTGTATCAACATTGACAGTTGATCCCTGGAACGTGTATCAACTATGACAGTTGATCCCATTCGACTGATTGGTTTACTTTCTGTACAAGTCCCTTTTCTTTCCTAGTTTGTTTAGATTTTGTTTTTCTTTTCTGTTTAGTCGGTTCTTGAGAACCTATTTAAAGGCTATGCCTTCTTGTTTTGAAGAACATCTTATTATCAATATTATTATTATCAATTTTATTGTCAATCTTTTAACCTAAGAATCTTGATCCTTGAATCAGTTTTCTATTAAATTTCTGACGAAACTTAAATATCCCTTTCAATCCTGTTCTGTGCTACACTACAATCGAATAAGCCAACTTTAATCAACCTGCAGAAAAAAATAACATTAGAGTTGCCATATGTAAAACCCAAAGAACAAAGAACTTTAGAAAAATATATGCTTAGAAAGGAAACACTGCAGAAATCTCTTTGGAAACAAATATATGTTCGCAGACTATTTCGAGGAAACTTTGCAGCTAGAAAGAGGAAGAATGGATGATCTTCAAAAACATTTTTTTTTAAGACTTTTACATTTTTTGAAACCAATTTCTCATTCTGATTGATAAAGATTATTTTGTTGGAATGATATAAGAATAAGAATAGTTTTACAAAGGAAGAAAGACCGAAAAGGAAAAGTTATTAAAAGATATGAAATCTACTCGTAATAAACGGAGCTAATACTTAGGGCATGCACGGCTAAATAAGGATTAAATCTCACCATTTGAAATACTTAACTAATTTTATGTGCGCATGCACGACTAAAGTTATATTTTTTGAAATACTTACCTAATCAGATAGTATATGGGTCTGCACGACTAAGATTTAGGATTAAATCTCACCATTTCAACTCGGCAAACGATACAAATTTAAGAATTAAAGCTTAGCGTGCATGCCTGAAATACTAACCAAATAATAGGTAGAGTTAAAGCTTAAGAATTAAATCTTACCATTTCTCTCTTAATTATCCTCACAGCATCATGAATACCACGCAACGAAACGGTTGTTCTTAATTATTCAAATAAACGTTACAACCATTAAATGGTAGCATTACAAACAAAAAAATTTAAAATATAAATGCTACAATAACTTTTAACCATGTCTTAAAAAAAGTGCCAATCTTCAACAATATGCAAAACACAAACAATATATTCTGTTTAAAAATAATAGGAATAATTTTTATTCTACTCATGAAAAAAATTCAAAAATACAAAGCGTAATTTACATTTTACTCATTGAACAAATGGAACAATCGAGTAAGGTGAGGAAAGTTACGTGGAGTGCAATACCTTGGGAGTTGTAATATGTAAAACCCCAAAAAAAAATTGCAATCGAATAAGCCAACCTTAATCAACCTGCAAAATAAAAACAACATTAGAGTTGCCATATGTAAAACCCAAAGAATAAAGAACTTTAGAAAAATGGAACAATCGAGTAAGGTGAGGAAAGTTACATGGAGTGCAATACCTTGGGAGTCGTAATATGTAAAGCCCCAAGTTTAATCAACCTGCAGAAGAAAAAAACATTAGAGTTTCCATATGTAAAACCCAAAGAACAAAAAACTTTAGAAAAATATATGCTTAGAAAGGAAACGCTGCAGAAATCTCTTTGGGAATAAATATATGTTCGCAGACTATTTCGAGGGAACTTTGCAGCTAGAAAGAGGAAGAATGGATGATCTTCAAAAACATTTTTTTTTAAACTTTTACATTTTTTGAAACCAATTTCTCATTCTGATTGATAAAGATTATTTTGTTGGAATGATATAAGAATAAGAATAGTTTTACAAAGGAAGAGAGACCGAAAATGAAACGTTTTTAAAAGATATGAAATCTACTCATAATAAACGGAGCTAATACTTAGGGCATACACGGCTAAATAAGGATTAAATCTCACCATTTGAAATACTTACCCAATTTTATGTGGGCATGCACGGCTAAAGTTATATTTTTTTGAAATACTTACCTAATCGGATAATATATAGGCATGCACGGCTAAGATTTAGGATTAAATCTCACCATTTCATCTCGGCAAACGATACAGATTTAAAAATTAAATCTTACCGTGCATGCCTGAAATACTTACCACATAATAGGTAGAATTAAAGCTTAAGAATTAAATCTTATCATTTCTCTCCTAAGTATCCTCCCACCATCATGAATACCATGCAACGAAACGGCTGTTCCTAATTATTCATCTATAATAGGTAGGAAAAAAACGCCTAATAAATTAAAAGGTTCACTTATTACAATTGTTCAATGAGTGTGTATATAAATACATGAATGTATTTCTTCAACCACACTCATTCACACATTTCCCATTCATTCACTCATTCCCCACTTTTTTTTGTGTGAATTTTTTAGCTTAAGAGTATGAACATGTCAAACATGATTAATTGACAACCCCAAGAAAAGCGTTACCCAAAACGTGTCTGCTTCCTTTTCTAGAATGCATGATTGTGATTGAAACAAACCTTCGGAGCTCAAGTTTCGTGTATATTTAATAAATGTCTAAAGGTTTCATAGCGACGAGTTCTTACGAGTCGGCTTCAATCTTATGATAATGTATAGTAATTATTAAAATTACTATCATAAAAAATTGTACCTTCGCATGACGTGCCGTTATGGCACGGGTTATTTCTAGTCGAAAAACATTTTACAACACCTACTTAATGTATATAAACATGACTATCAAATTATACATATTTCTTATACTAAACAATAACAAATTAAAAGGGTAGTTTTAGAAAGACCCGATATAAGTCAACTATTAGTGGAATAATATAAAAAAATGAATATGTCATATATTTAGGCACGGAAGGAGTATTAGGAAAAAAGATCCATCTTTTTTTGATCGGTAAAGAATTTATGTCGGCGAGTTTCGAACTCAGGTCACTGGTATCATCACCCAATGACTTTACCATTGTATTACAGTGGCACCGACAGAAGAGATCTATCTTTCTTTGTATTAGATGACTCTACTCATGATGTAGTTCAGGCTTCAACCTCTCTTTAAGTTCTTTTAACGAAATCTTATTTAAGAAAATAATAATAATAATAAAAATAAAAAATCAAATGCCAAACTTTTTAAAAGAAAAACACAATACACTATTAATCTCTTTAACACGGAATGAGGGAGGATCCCCTCACACTCTTAAATTGACATTATCTCACACTTCTTGATAAGAGTTAAATGGTAACGCACTTGAAACTAATATTTTGAGAATATGCCATCTTATAAAGCTCTACATATCCATATAAAATGAATACGTTCCGAAATGCCAAACCTCACCATTTACCAATCTTAATTTTAACGGTTGAAAAATTCGTTGATTTCCGACTGTTGATTTTTGAAGTAGTAGATGGTGGACTTATACGTTTCCAAATGTACCCACTTTTTGTAGGTGCGTGGAGCTTCATAAGACGAACACATCCCCAAAACATCGACTTCAATCACATTTTCGTTTGGTTTTTATTAAAAAAAAAATAAAAATCCAGAATATGAAATAATGTGACAATAAAAATGTGAAGAGATTCCTCCTCAACAACGTATAGCCATAACAAACAACACAATTAATACGCTTTGTCATACCAACACATTTTACACCACCACTACAAGTCATAGTCATCTCTATCATCAAGGAACCAATTTAAGATGTAAGTACACTTATTAATTTGGGTATATTATCGCAAGGGCATATACATACAAACGAACGACCTTTCTTTGCTTTGCATTTCTCTGGTCCCCGTCCCTCCCACATGTCTTCTAAAAATCCTATAACCCTCCATACACATACACTTTAAGGGTTGTCCGAGGTGATGGGATCATAACTTCCTTAGCCGTGGACCTTGTACTTGGTACCCGTAGTTGGACCACAACTAAATTGACATGTACCGTACGCGTATATGCCATTGTTGGGTTGGGTGGCCATTGACAGGTTATTGGTGGGGTTTATTGTTCTTTACATATTATCTGCCTAAATCTGCTGGCCAAATAAATAGAATCACTTGCAGCATTTGCATGGAATAAGCTCAATTTCAAGTTTCAGCACAACAGTTTACTACTTCCTAAGTTCGAGACTTGCCTGTCTAAAGTCACCGGTAGTTTTGACCAATCTCTAGACAGACTCACTCTTTGACCGGTAGATTTGATATCAAATGGGTAAACGTTTTGATAACACGCTACAGAATGAAAACTCAATGCAAAAAATTAATAATAAAGAATTGAGATCCAACGGTGATTCATTTAATCAAAGAATATAAGAAGTCGACACGTGTATTGCTAGATATACGAATGATTTGACGTTGAGCAACATTTAAAGCAGAAGAAAGAACTAAAATAAAAGTTTGTTTTGAGCTTAATTTCTTACCACTAAACACAAAAACCTTATTCCTTCTTCTTCTGTCTAGACAAACAAAAATGATTCCTATGTGCTTTCTTCTCTTGTAGATAAACTCAAGAAGAAGAAGAAGAAAACCCTAAGAAAATCAAGAAACAGAAAGAAGATTGAAATCCCTGCCTTCTCCACAGCCTAAGAGAAATGGGGAGAGGGAGAGTGGAACTAAAGTTGATAGAAAACAAGATTAATAGACAAGTTACGTTTGCAAAGAGAAGGAATGGTCTTCTTAAGAAAGCTTATGAATTATCAGTTCTATGTGATGCTGAAGTTGCTCTTATCATTTTCTCTAGCAAAGGCAAACTCTATGAGTATTGTAGCAGCTCTAGGTTTCTACTTCTCCTCCATCTCTTTCTTTACTTCTTCATTTCTAAAATACTTTTTCTTTTTGTACTGTTGCTAGGTTTAGGTTGTATTTGTTGGAATTTTGATCTTTACTTTTTGGTTTTACTGCTGCTTCAGAGATGGGTTTGTGAGAGTGAGATCCCAAAGTGACTGTGTTGGCGTGTGAGTGTTAGGCTTACATATACGGAAACTTCCAAAATTCATAATGAAGAAGAAAATAACACCTCGTTTCTTCTTCTTGTTCTTCTTCTTATCATGTTTTAGACCGCTAATGACTGTCAAAAGATGTGTTTTTTAGTTTGTCATTTCATGAAATTTTCAATCTTTAACTTTTGAGGTTCGAGGAAAGAAGGGAGCTAGGAAAAGTTCAAAAATCCCGAGTTTTTGTTTCTTGTCCCACACTGATTTTTTATATATTTTAATGAAGATTTGATTCACGCTCATGATCTATACATGTACTGAAAAAAATTACTAGAAAATATAAAGATTCTGACTGATTTAACCTGGAAGTCAGTTCCATTGGGTCTAGAGTAGTAGAATTTGTGAAAAACATCCAGCTGTTTACTAGATATGTACCCTTTACAGCTTTTGATTATATACTAGTTGAAGTTAGTCAAAAGATTTTTGGTTAAAGACCGAAGGTTATTAATCTTTCAAGGATTTGGTTATATGCATGTATCACACTGTTTTCTTGCTTGTAGTAAGGTGTAAACAGTTTGCATTAATATACTTTGAACACATTAGTTCATCTGCAGTCAAGAGATTGATCTGTTTGATACTGTTTTTTTAGCAGCAATCCCTCAAATCATCTGCAGTCAATAGTTTGTGAATCAACGTCTTATGAAATTAGTAAAAAAGTTTGATAATTTTCTTAGAAACATATGTCGATTGTAATTCTCCGTAGGCTCTTATATCTCTAAGCACTTCTTGTATACCCCAATTTAACTCTATCTTCCATGGATACCATTCACATATAATAACTCAGATGACTTGTGACAGTACTCAACGTATAGCTTTACAAATTACAAATTATTGTCTTTTTACCTCTTAATTCGTAGTTCAGGTATTCAGTTATCTTTTTTTTTCCCCAATCATCAGCTGTTGAAGCTGTTTGCATTACTTATGGCATGGATCATACTCATATTTTGAACTTTTCATCAAAGGAAAACTGTGGCTTGAACGCCTTTATATTTTGTAAATGCACACAGGTTATTTGCTATATGATCTTTGGTTTGGGTTAATGATATCTTCCTCCTATGTGTTCTCATTGTCTATTTTGCCATAAGGTGATTGTTTGATCCTCTGGACGCAATCCTACTGTTGATATAAAATCTTTCTGTGCTGGTTTTGAATTTTTATAAGCATGTTGAAGACTCTGGAGAGGTATCAAAGGAACACAAACTCAAGTACATCTCAATCCAGTGAAATTGTTGCCCTTGACGTCCAGGTATAGTTTTTGGCTTGTCTGAATGTATTATATGTTTTGCTCTAGAACTATCCATAAGATAATTTATGTTTGTTATGTTTTTCAATTATCCCAAACAAAAATAACACAACTACTTATTGTGCCGTCAAAAGTTTGTTTCTCACTAGTTTACTCTAAGTCTGATATACCTGATAGATTTATTGAATTGTGCATGTTGTGATTTGATGGGTTCCTCTAGGATGAAACTTACCAGGACTATTTGAAGCTAAAGGCAAGAGCGGAGGTTCTACAACAGAATAATAGGTAAACATGATAAACATGTTAAGGGTTCTAGTGTTTTTTTTTTGGATAGTTTCCTTCTACTGAGTGTTTAAGAACTGATTTGTATTGTTTAACTGTTGCCACACCGTAGCTACGAATGGAATTTGATGTTCATCATGTTTTAAACATTTCTTTGTAGAAACCTGCAAGGAGAAGATTTGGGACCATTAAGTGTGAAGGAGCTTGAACAACTCGAGAACCAATTAGAGGTTTCACTTAAGCAAGTCCAATCGACAAGGGTATGTATCGAGGTTAAAACTAGTACTATGAGCAACCTATTTTTTGTCCTGGATGTTGTAACAGTGCTTGCATAGTTACATGCATGTTACTGTATTTCAGTGATGGTACATGCTGCATACTTCAGTTCACATTGTATGATTTCTCATGGATGTTCACAAGTGAAATGATCAGCGCCTGAATCTTAAGAATTGGTTTTTTATTTTGTGAACAGTTATAGAGTTTAAAAATGAACATTTGGTTGTAATACTGTATAGTTTCTGATGTCTTGCTTGGTTATGTCTGTTTTGTAGACTCAATATATGTTTGATCATCTTACGGAGCTTCAACAAAAGGTACACAAACTCTTCCAAATTTTGATACACCTCATTTATGGGGGGTACACACATTGTTTGTTTTATCTCTTCCTAAAGATCTGTTTCACCATTTTCAGGAACAAATGCTGCGTGAAGCTAATAAAACCTTGAATAAGAAGGTATTATATATGCACCAATGTTTGAAACGTACTTTATATATTAGCGATCACCTTATGAGTCAACTTGCCTGCTTAATTATTGATAATTTGGCTTTAGCTGAAACCATACAGTAGTATTAGTATTAATTATGCATTAAAAAGGAAATGCTAGTACTCACAACTTAATATGGTTCTAAGTGGCTAGCTATATGTCTTTGCAGAAGGTGGATGAAGATAAAGCAGAAATTGATCTACAGTTTTCATGGCAAGCAGGTGAACAACGAAGGCAGCAACAGGTGGACGACCATAGAAGAAAAATCGCATTACAGTTGTCACGGCAAGAGGGTGAACAGCGAAGGCAGCAGCAGCAGATGGACGAACATAAAGCAGAAATGGCATTACAGTGGTCATGGCAAGCGTCTGAACAACAGAGGCAGTTTGCTGCATACAATCATCATATTAATGCTGCTGCATCAGAGCGTTTTTTCCAGCCTCTAGAGTGCACCCCTTCCTTGCAATCTGGGTAAATCTTCCTTTCCGATAAAATGAAACACCGGAACAAGATAGTCTTTTGGTTATCTTGATACATGATGCTGGTAGTTGTTTGGTTCAAGCTTGTTCTTAGTATATATTTCTTTGTAAATCTGTTTTGGTTGCAGGAACAGTTTGAGTAATGCAAGTAATATGATGAATAGTGCTGCTCCAGTGCAAAACTTGTTAGGGTTTTTTCCTGGGTGGACGCTTTGAGTTGTTACACCATGAAGCTATCCACATGTATGTATACGTTTCCACATGCTCATAGAAGGAGATAAAGATCGTTAAGAATACATGGATTTTGGTGCTAAAGAATATTGATTACAACAATAAGTCTATTATGAAGACAGTAATTTTGGTTCTATATATATATATATCTAGATGAGAGGACAAGAGTGATGTCCTGTTATGAAAGAACATTATATAAGAGAGGAGATGGTTATCTGTGTAAGAGTGAATGTTATTTGGATATTCTTATGCAACTATGCAAGCTCTTGAAGCGTATTTTGGTAACACTTGCTTTCATTTTTACATCTACATATGCTCTTTGACACTTTGCATTATCATTCAAAATTATATGAATATGCATTCAGTGAGACCAATTTAAGTGAGCCTTCAAATTTAAAATTTTGACTACTCCCATCTCACTCCAAGCCCAAGGTCGAAGACTCGAAACATTGAGAACCAGTTAGGGTGTGGACGACAGTGCACGTGCATCTAATAAATGTTCTCATTGAGCAAGAGGCAAAGGACTCTTCCAGACACAAACGCCCTAAAAGTTAGCTATGGTGGGGAGGACTATGGACCCCACTCTTAACGCATCAGCAGCTTTAGGAACAAACTTTCAACTTCAAACAAATGTCCCCAATTAAAGTCGATCTCTAATTTTATAAATACCGGTTTACCCGTAGAAATATATTCTCTCCAATTCTAAAAAATAGGTTTGTTTGGTTTTCACAAAAATTAAGAAAACTAATCATTGAAGCCACTTTTCCATGTTTTGTCCTAATCTATCATCTGGTCCCCACTCAGTTATTATTAGAGAAAGAGGAGAGAGAAGTGATCCCCATTTTATTTTAGGAGAGAAAATTGAGAGAGAGAAGCGGTCCCTCTATGGGTATAGCAGTAAAATCGTAACATTTGACTTTCCACATACGGAAACAAACCTATTTTTTTGACATACCCATAAAAGGAAACCTGTCTATTTTTTAGAAACGAAGGGAATAGATTTCTACTCCGATGAAGGTTTGTAAATGGCTACCGGTGAGAACTCATTGTCTAGTAAAATGAATTTCACTACCTCTATCTCTTTCTTCTTGTGAGTGAGAGGGGGAGAGTTTGATCCCACTAGTGGGAATATTTGGGAGATATACATAGTCGGACGATGCCTAAAGCTGGAGTGGCATTTTTTGGAATGTCATAGATTAGTGTAGGTGTAAATAATCCACACGTACAGGTGGAGCAATTCTGGGTAACGAAGCATCAACAACAGATGAAGTGTGAAGCACCAAATCATGTTGCCCGGCCTTGGCGCGAGAAAAGAGGCACCAAGGGAACCCGTGAAGATAATACGTCTAAAGGTCGGAGGTGACTGAAGAGATAGCCATCGAGTACAAGAGCAATAAATGCACTGACGGAGTAGTTGAGAAGATAAGGAGAATCTGGTCAAAGTAAGACTCGGCTAAGAACATCAAAGGCGACATCGTCTACACTCACTAAGTTAATCTACATTGGATGGATGGACGTCGGGAAAAGACATCACTAGGTTCGGCCCTACACCTTAGATGAGACATCACCAACCACCCGAGAAGGACATCAAGGAAGATGTACCACGACACACACTGTAACTTGGATGTATCATCAGATTCATCACTTGTACAATAAATAGAGAGCCATGTAGAGAGTTGGGGGGGGGGGGGGGAGGGGGGAAGTGATCAGTGAGGGAAGAGAGAATACCAAGAGCTTGTAGTGAGAAAAGAGAGCTTGCTAGTGATTCATATCCCTTGTAACCTTGAAATCGAGTAATAAGATCATCCCCGTGGACGTAGGTAATCATACCGAACCACGTATATCTTGTGTTCTTGTGCATCCCTTGCTTGTTTACTTCATGGTGTGTGTTTATGTTTCTTCGATGTAGAAGTAGAGTTTTCCGCATCTACATTATGGCGCCAACTAAGGGGACCGTGTAACATCATTTGATACCTTGCATCAAAACCATTAAAGAGAGATTCAAAAGCTCCTAAAACATCTTTGGATGTTAGTTGACGCTAAGTGAAAGACTTTTGTGGTTATGAGTTGATGGTTGAGTCTTTTAAAACCATTTTTTCTTCAAGATCGGGTCTTCTACATTTTTTCTTATCTAGTCTTTGTAAAGCTTGCAGAGTTTTCTTTTTGAGTCGAAAAAATTATGTCAATGGTCTGAACTTTTTTGTTCCTGTTAAACAAAACTCTTGTCGCCTGACGAACAAAAATCTTCTTATCTTACGATCTTGAGTCAAAGAAACTTGTGATTGGTTTCGCTTTGAAAATATTTTCTTTACATCAAAACATTTTGAAATAGTTAAGATGTTAGGTTTGAGTTATGGTCGACCCTGTTTCCTTCTATGACTAAGACGAGTTGTAAGAAAACTTCGAAGCTTCCAAAAAGATCATCTTTGATGCTTGGTAGAAGCTAGAACGAAACTTCATCTCACTGGTCATATCTCGCCGTGGGTTAATTAAACACAACAGTAGCAGCGGCAAAATCAACTCAAAATCATTGAGTTAGGGTTTTCCAAAGCTATGGCTAGAACGGGTACGGTGAGTACTTCGATGACAGTCTCATCCTGATCCCATAACAAGAGCCTTACAACGTCGTTAGAAAGCCAAAAGGTCGAGAAACCTTGTTTTGGAAACTTGTGTAGTTGAGACACCGGCAAAGCGATTGACGAAAGTCATCATTACAAACCCTGGCCAAGAAAGAAATTTTCCGATCAAGCATACGGATGATTAATGATTTTTGGCACAAAGAATGTTAGGACAAATAATGATTAATGCATGAGAAAAGTACCGAAAGCGACGTAGCAAAATAACATTTAAATAATTCGTTTTATTAGTCAAAATCACTTGGTTTGCTGAGTTCAGCATGTTGAAGTAAAAAGGAATCGTACTTGTTTGAACCTTTTCCTTTTCAGAAATTCAGAATTGTTGTACTTCATCCTTAACCTTTTCGAAAATAGTCCAAATTGAGGTGTTGTTTATTTTGCTGACGTAGGTAGTGGAGGGCGAGCCGAAGAGTATCAATCATACCCGAGCCGATGGAAAGTACTTCCAGGACGGGGCAGGATTCTGAGGAATCGAACGGTAGCAGAAACTAGCGCGCAGGAAGGAGTAACGGGCTCTCGACAAAACAGTCGACAACATCAGCAGGAAGAATCCCAGGTACCGGGTGGAGGCATGGCAACTGTCAACGAGGAAGTCGACCTAAGCCGAGACGAAGATCCTTCCCCAAGAAGATTAAAGATCAACCCGAGCCAAATGAGATTAGAGGACATGAGATACGAAATGACTGCATCGGACACAAAGGACGACGAGGAAGCGCAAATGATGCGAGAGGACCTTAGACGAGCAAGGCAACGCGCGGAATACCAATTTGCCTTGGAACAAGAAGGCGAGAGGCTTAGAGGGGTGCACCTAGAGATATGTAATTCAACCAGAGACATCCCACCGGTAGCAACCGCTCCCATTGTAATTCCTCTTGTGGCACCACCGTTTCCACCACCCAACATGGTATGGAACCATGTAAATGGTCATTACAGTCACGAGAGTACCGACCCGACATTGCTAGCAATCCTGGAAAACCAGTGTAGGCATGAAGACATAATGAGGGAATTGCAAAGAAGAAATCTGGCACTAGAGCATGAAAACTATTAACTTCGAAACCAGAGGTCTAGGTCACGAGGGTCATTGAGCCAAGGGGCCTCCAGCAACCATACCCGATCAAGACAAACCCGAACTCCACCCCTTGTCCGAGGGCACATACCCGACCCTAACCATATGAGAAGCGGGTACGGTCCACCCGAGAACTCTTCAACTGACGAGGAAGTGCGTAACGGGAGACCCGAGGCGGCGACTGAGGCCAAACTCAAAAAGATGGAGGAGATGGTAAAGAAATTGTCTAGAGGAGGCGAGGAAGATAAGCTGACAGAAGTGATTAGCGAAGCGAAAAAAACTCCATTCACCAAGGAGCTTGAGAGAGCTCTGTTCCCCCCTAAATGTACACTCCCAACATTTCCTTCCAGGTTCGATGGCACTGGCGACGCATGGGAGCATATCAAGATTATAGCATGTCCCTATTACAATGAAGAACTATGACGTGGTTATGTGCAAAATTTTTCCGGCAAGTCTGGAAGGCGAGGCAAAGAACTGGTTCTATACTTTGCCCGATGAGTCCATTGGCAACTATGGCGTCCTAGTGGAAACATTTCCTGAAACCTATATGCATAACAACATTATTCGCCCAAGGGTAAATAATTTATTCACACTGGCACGAAGGTTCATGGAACCCTTAAGATCCCTAACGGATAGATGGAGGAAGCTATGTACCGATATCGAAAAGGTTCCTGTCGATCAACAAATCTTCGGGTTTGAAAACTCATTAGGAAAATCCGATCCTATATGGATAGTAATGTACACCGAGAAACCGAAAACGTTGAGGGATATGAGGAAGATGCAAGAGAATTACATCGCATTAGAGGATATACAAGAGAGGGCACATGATAGAGGAGTACAAGAATCCAGTGCGGCGGTGGAGCCTGTCCCTCAGGGAGATCCAAAACGATAAGAGAAAAGGCCGACGGCACCACAACAAGTCTCGGGCAAGAAGGAATGGCTCGAGAAGGGAAAGAAGCCTCGTCACGAACCAAGAACTTACACGCCTCTAAACGCACTATTGAAGGAAATATTAAAGGAAGTAAAAAAGAGAAGCGACATTAGATACCCCAAGACCAGGGGCATCCAATTTGACGAGACAAGAAATCATTCCGAGTTCTGCCATTACCATCAGTACCGAGGCCACTCAACTAACAATTGTCGAGAGGTAAAGGATATCGTCCAGCATATGATCTGATGGGTACTTATGACACTTCGTTAAGACAACGCCGACACCTACCCAGCCTGACGTACCAGTGCACCAAGTGAGGATCGATCGCGGAACTCAGTTTATTTGCAATACAATCTCGTACTCGACAATTCAAGGGTTCGACTTAGGGACCAACATTACTTCTAGAATCCACAAGAGGGATCGAGCAGGAAAAGAGATCTTCAGTGTGGCAAAAACCTTACCTATGGAACTCTGGATGATGCAGCCGATTGCCTTCTCAGCAAAGGATGTTCCCTACAATGGCCAAGCACATGGAGATCCCCTAGTGATCATCTTGCTCATCGAGGAATGGGGAGTCAAAAGAATATTGATGGACGGTGGGAGCTCAGTTGAAGTCCTCTTTTACGACATGTTTAAAAGAATGGATCTGTCTGATGACATTTTAATCCCTTCAACTTATCGAATTTAAGGCTTCAATGGTACAATGACTATACCAACGGTAGAAGTCACTCTCAGAGTCTCGGATGGAGAGGGATACTTGGACACGCTTACCACATTCTGTGTGGTAGATGTCGTATCGCCCTATGAGTCAATCCTCGGCAGACCTTGGATTGCAGGCATCAAAGGAGTGGCATCGACATATCATCAAAGGTTAAGATTCCCATCTTATCGAGGGGTGGTGGAAGTGTTAGGCAACCCCCAAGCCGCGAGACAGTGCATGCAGTTAGATACCCAACAAAATGAAAAAAAGACGATCAAGACGGCACCGAAAAAAGAACAAAGCCAAGGAGATAAAAGCATGGGAAGAATTGGAAAATATGCTCTCACAAGCTATCGCAGCTTACGAAACAGGAGAGAAATAGATCTTATAGCAATCAAAGGAGGAGACGTCGGTTGAAGAGCAAACCGAGCATTTAAAGGAGCCAAAGCCCAATTTCTCGGCTTTAGAATCTACCCGTCAGGTTAACTTAGGGACCGAGGAAGAACCGAAGATGGTAAGAATTGGAACCCTGCTATCGGACGAAACACTAATGGACCGAGGAAGATCCAAACAGTGCATTTAATAACTCTATTGAGGCAATACATGGATGTATTCGTCTGGCAAATGCATGATATGGAGGGGATCGATCCAGAGGTATGCTCACATCATCTAAAGATAGATCCCAAATTCAAGCCGATCCAACAAAATATGCGAAGAATTGCACCCGAGCTACAATCCGCGGTTGAGGCCGAGTTAAAAAAGCTACAAGTGGTTGGGATCATTCGAAAGGCTCAATACCCGCAATGGATATCAAACATGATGATAGTCCCTAAAAGGAATGGAGGAGTTAGGATCTGCATTGACTTCAGCGACTTGAATAAACCTTGTCCAAAGGACAACTTCCCTCTCCCCAGTATCGATTAGCTAGTGGAATCCATAGTTGGATACAAGGCGATAACACTAATGGATGGGTACTCGGGATACAACGAAATCCCCCTGGCTCCCGAGGATCAAGAACATACGAATTTCTTTACACCTAAAGGGTTATATTGCTACACTAAAATGCCATTTGGATTGAGGAACGCCGGCGCCACATATCAAAGGTTGGTGGAAGATATGTTCGAGGACAAGATACACAACACCATTGAGGTTTATGTGGACGACATGTTAGTCAAAAGCAGAGTAGCATCCAACCACATCGATGATCTTTGGGGAATCTTTCAAACTATGAGAAAATATAAGATGCGAGTAAACCCGGCCAAATGCAATTTTTGGATTACCTCGAGTAAGTTCCTGGGAAACCCGGCCAAATGCACTTTCTGGATTACCTCGAGTAAGTTCCTGGGATATATAATTACCGATAAAGGTATAGAAGCCGACCCAGGCGAGATTAGAGTTGTATTGGAGATGCCGTCCCCGATGACCATAAAAGATGTACAACGGTTAAACGGAAACTTGGCAGCACTAGGGCGATTCATCTCATGATCTTCGAATAAATGTAAAGATTTCTTCCGGACGTTAAGAAAAGGAGAAAAATTCAAATGGAGCGAAGAGTGTGAGGAGGCATTCCAAAAAATCAAGCAACATCTCGCGAGTCTGCCAGTGTTACAAAGAGCCGAGCCCGACGAAGTGCTTACCCTATATCTCGGGGCAACTAGTTATGCCATAAGTGCGGTCTTAGTCAAAAATATGGGGGCAGAAGAGAAGCCTGTGTACTTCATAAGCAAAACTATGAACCCAACGGATAAGAACTACACCAGAATTGAGCAATTAATACTAGCCTTAGTATTTGCAACAAAAAATCTTAGAACGTATTTCCAAACTCACAGAATTCGAGTACTTACGAAGTCTTCCATAGAATCAGTGGTTGACAATGCAGCAAGGTCGGGACGGATCTCTAAATGGAGTGCTCAAATCAAACAGTTCGATATCTTCTATGAGATGAGAACGGTAGTAAAGGAACATGCAGTGGTAGCTTTCTGGAAGATTTCGCTTTAGACGATGAGGACGAAGTCGAAGACATTCCAGGCATGGAAGAAGACCGAGAAGATCCATCCGACCTCCTTGAAACCTGCAGTCCGACGCGATGGGAAGTCTTTGTAGGCGGGTCGTCCAATGAAGATGGGTCGGGCTTAGGACTAGTCTTCACCACACCAAAGGGGAAGAATATGGTTCACTCCTTTAGGCTTGAATTAAAGTCAACAAACAATGTCACCGAGTACGAGGCTGTGATACATGTTTTGCAGATGATATTCGAAATGGGGATCCACGACGTGAGGCTAACTAGTGACTCTCAGTTAGTTATTAGGCAGATCAACGGGCAATACGCTATACATGACCCAGTATTGCAGAAGTACTGGGAGCTCTCCCAATTTTATATCGGCCAAATACCAAACATCAAGTTACGACACATTTACAGAAAAGATAATCGACATTCGGACGCGTTGGCATACATCGCCTCCATGCGAACAGACCTGAGTATTGAAGGCATCAGAGTCATGAGAATCCTGATGCCATCTGTACCTGAGCCAGTAAACATAAAAGCATATGTCGCGGTAACCATAACCGACAAATATGAAGCCGGCGATTGGAGAAATCCCATTCACCAGTCGCGGTAACCATAACCGACAAATATGAAGCCGGCGATTGGCGAAATCCTGATGCCATCTGTACCCAAGGGATGACCTGAGATCAACAAAATTAAAAGCAAAGCAGTGGTGTACGAACTAAGAGACGGTGTTCTGTACAGAAAGTCCTACCTAGGGCCACTGTTAAGGTGCCTAAGCAAAGAAGAGGGGCACTCAATACTAAATGAGCTACATTATGGGGCCGCGGGCAATCATAGCTCGGGTCGGATCTTGACAACCCGAGCCAAAACCATGGGATATTTTTGGCCCTACATGAACGAAGATGCAAAACATATGGCATTAACTTGCAATGAATTCCAAAATTTTGGAAAAAAAGATACATGCACCTGCAGTAACTCTAAACTCAGTGATTAGCCCCTCGGCCTTTCGCCAAATGGGGGGTCGATATTGTAGGACCCTTACATGTCGGGTCGGGACATAGAAAATATTTGATCGTGGCTACTGACTACTTCACAAAATGGGTGGAAGTTGCACCACTGCAACATATTCGAGATAAGGACGTTTTTCATTTTATTTGGGAACACATCATTCGTCGTTTTGGCGTACCAGCAACAATCATCTCGGATAATGGAAAACAGTTACAGGGAAAGAACATTGACCTACTATTTAACACCTACAACATCTGAAAAAGCAAGGCGACACCCCTTTACCCCCAAAGTAACGAGCAGGCCGAGATCACAAACAAAACCATAGCCGACAACCTAAAAAAGAAGCTGGATGGAGAATATGGCGAGTGGTGTGAAGAGCTCTACAACGTTCTATGGGCTTACAGGACTACTCGAAGGGAAGCAACCGGCTTATCACCCTTCATGCTAACATATGGGACAAAAGTTGTTCTTCTAACGGAGGCAATGATACCTACAACAAGAACCGAAGCGTGGAGACAAAATATATCGGCGGATCTAATTCTAGCCAAGCTCGATGACTTAGAATAAACTAGGGAAATTTCCTTACAAAAAATGGAAAATTACTAAAGAAGATTACAACGTGAGTACAACAAACGAGTTCTACCGAGAGAATTTCAACCCGGGCAATTGGTATTGAAAGAGCTACCCACCTAAGAGCGTGACAGGAAGGGCGAGAAACTAGCGGCACGATGGGGAGGGTCGTATACCATTGTGAAAAAGGTTGGTGAAGGAGCTTATAAGATATTGAAGCCAGATGGAACACCCGAACCACGACCATGGAACGCTAGGCGTCTGAAGTTATATCACCCATGAGAGGTGTGTAACAGGTATCATATTCTGTCATTTATTTCCTTAAAAATCCACGTGGGGTAGGGAATGTGACAATTACGTCTAATGGTCATTCGTACTCGGGGCGACGGCAGTGTGCAAGTGCCGAGGTGACTTACACTCGAATGGACATGCGTACTCGGGGAGATGGCAGTGTGCAAGTGCCGAGGTGTCTTACACTCGACGGGCTATTCGAACTCGGGGCAGTGGCAGTGTGCAAGTGCCGAGGTAGTCTAAGGGCCCTGGTGGTTGGAAACCAGTGGACGATTGTCGGGGCATGAGTACCCGACAGTCGAGTATACAACATTTCTCCCATCGCAAGTGGCCGATATCACTTGCCCAAGACAGTTAATTGATAACTCCTTGGGGATATCGGGCCAATAAAACTTAGGAATGACTGAATACCCTACCACTAGATCAAAATGACGGTGATGAGATGCCTCAATCGGGATATGGCATTGGGCCCGATGACCCTCCCTGTTGAGTGTGTTCGACAGAAATGGAATTTATACTAACTAAGTAAATCGTTTTTTGTGCATAGAAACATTAACATGTCATATAGAAACACCAAAGTATGATCGACGCAACACAAATGAAAATATCTGAAAACAACCAACTGGCGACGCAACACCCCTTAAAAGAAAATTGTCGAAAAAGATAATGGTGTTTAAGCGAATTACATCCCAATGCAAAGGGCTCAATAGTGACGCAACACTACAAAATATCTACCTATGCCTTTGGAGGAACTAATCCTGAGCCTGCCTTCTTAGCAGCAACATCGACCCGTTTCTTCTCCATAACCGCCTTCACACCTTCTTTTACTTTGGCGACAATATCGGTGTTGAACTTCTCCTTCTCGGAAGCAAGATCCCGAGTCAGTTGAGTTGATGCCACCTCAGCAGTAGCCACCTGCCCAAGTAGTTGGGTCTCCCTCTCCCTTAGCCGAACAGTCTCTTCCTCCAAAGATTTTACCTTCCCTTGTTCAACTGCAGTTGAGAAGATACAATTAGTGATAGGGGCAACAACATCATAACATCAAAATACAAACATAACACAACGCCTGCATCAACACCTTCAAGCAAGGGAAAAACTACTTTAACGGTTTCCCCGGACTTAAGAAAACTACACTCAAGGGCCGAGATCTTAGCAGTTAACTCATTATAATGTTGCTCGTTGAACTCATTGGTGGGGCAATATTTTTTGTGGTCGCTCCAGCTAGCCTTTTGTCGATCACGTGCCAACTAAAGACCCGATAACTGAGCCTGAACCCACTCCAGATTTTGGGATACCTGATCAAACTGTCGAAGTTTCTCCCTTAATTCATGGTTATACCTTTCTGCAGTGTCTTTCTCTTTCAATATCCGTTTACGATCGACATGCAAGTCCCTAATCTGAAATCTCAGCCTACCACACTGACTTTCCAAGCTGTCAGCCAACAACGTCTTCTCGGAAGCAATCCCTTGGGCCCGAGACAATTTCACCCGAAGATTGTCCATCTCGTCAGGCACATACTCAAATCTCTGATATCGAAGTAGCTCATCTCGAAGTTGCTCGAGCTCGACCGCTTTTCGATCTATCTTGTCGTCTTTATTCACAATTCTTTGGTGTAGATTATCAACATGGCTCAGTTCAATGTCCAATTTTCTCTTCAACAAACGATATTTAGAAGCTGCGTCGGCATCTGTACTAGACATCTCGGATAACAAGATAATACTAAATTCAGGATATTGGCACTATGGAATCAATCATAGCGACTGCGGTTTTGGATAAATACCTTCTCGACTATCTGCTTCTCTAGTCCTCGAGCTCGCTCTTGCTCTCGATGCAATTCAAGACGAAGGTTCTCCATTTCTGCTAATTCCTTCCGCCTTATCGCCGCATCTAGAAATTGCCTATTGACATCCTGAGAACATCGCACTTCATAGCATAAGGAACTAACCACGTTACAACAATATGATTAAGAAAGTTTATTCACAACACAAGAACGTTCACTCACCATTTGATTGAAAGTGCCCTTCAGACCAACAGAATACAAGGATACAACCTGGATCATCTCCTCGTCGGTTAGGGATCCAAAATCGGGAGATGTAAGATCCCCTAGGGAATTGAAGAAGGTAGTCTGACCCGAACTCGGGGCAGGAACAACAGGAGGCACGATTTCCAACAACTCGCCTCCAGGAGAAACATTTTCCAGACCCTCAGAAACAACATTATTTCCATCACCAGCGGACTTGTCTATCTGCTTCGGCTCTTCCTCGCCCGCACCACCAGCCCCGTCCTTCTCGTCAAAAAGATCGGCATCATCATCATCCTCACCATCCGACAATATAAGCACAACACCATCAGCAAGGAAGACACCTTTATCAGCAGACTGCTGGGGCATAACTGTCCCTAGGGCAGACTCACCGACCTTTAGTTCTTTACCCTTCCCACTAGACTTACCACCTACAACGGTAGAAGAAACATCATAAGATTTTTGAGGGGACTTCTTCAAAAACTGAGACAAGGGAAGCCGATCATCGGGATCCTCACCACCGGCCGCAGAAACACTCTCCACATTTCATTTATCAGCTTTTGATCTATGTACATGAGTCTTCGTTAGATCCATGTAAGGCAACAAATAGGGGTAAGTACATGTAAAGTGGGTAGAACAGTATATTTGTTACCTTCCCTGCCTCTCCCTCGACTCCTGTTCCAGGACCTCTATCCCTCTTCTTAGAAACCGAAGCCTTAAATTGGCTACTTTGAGACTGAGGCTGCAAATCAGGAAAAGATCAAAACATGACTCATCTAGATACCCGGGCCGACAAAGTCAAACAGACAAAGCAACTTACCCAATCAACGTTAACCACCCAAAATGGATAGGGATCGGCTGGAGGAAGAAATCAGCCACTCAGAAGAGGACCATAAATAGCAATAGGGACCCGATCCCAAGCAACATCGCTAGTGTGGCGGGCATGTTTGTTAGAAGTACCTCTCTCCGGATCCTCATCCAACAAGAGCTTCTTAACACCCTCGGGGAGAGATTTATGGCGATGAGGACTAGCAGCAAAACCGGTGAGACAACTATTAGCGGAAGTTCCACTTCGAGAGTTGGCAACAAAACTGGCAGGGGTATAGTCGCCTGCCTCAAAAGGATCATAGATTGATCACTCAGTAACAGAGCATTCGCCTCGTCCTCGCCTCTCCCACTCGGACATAATACAGAAAGTGTTACCATTCCATTGGGCTAAAGCACGAGACGGTCAGATCTTGGAAAGAACTTCATATATGAAGGGACGGCTAGGATCATACAAAAGAAATCGCAGTCTGAGTTCCAACTGACCCTTGGTGATGACGGTCGCCTCGGCTGAGTGCGGGAAATTCATGACATCACTCTTTTTCAAAACACCTCTTTGGCCCGATAAGAGCTTGATGTCATAACCATGTAGATCAAAATCATCTTTTAACTGCTTGATGAACTGTTCATCATACAAGTCTTTGGCAACCCTTTTATCATTCCTACATGAAAACGAATGAGAACCGTCAGAAAGGATATAGTTAAGGGCGCGATAATCATGGTGCGAAGGGCTGTCAACAATAAACAAAGAATTAACGGAAAAACCATCATCATCAGAAAAGGTATAACTGACACACCTCTTCTCTGTCATGGAGGGAGTCGAAGAAGCCATGGAAGAACTGTTGGGAAGAAATCTCGAACCAAAGAAGATAACAAACGGCAAAAATCGCAACAACAGCAAGGGGAAAGCAATGGAAGGATCAAAAAATGGTTGAAGCTCTCAAAGATTCGGAAGACGAAGGAATATCAGAGCAGCAGTGGGAAGAAGGAACTAAGGAAAGGGAATGCAAGTTTTGGGAAAGGAAAAAGTGAAAAACCAAGGGCTTATGGTTTGAATTTATAGCCCCAATGATTGTAACCGGAGAAGAAGGTAGACAGGTTATAAAGACGAGTGTAATGGGGAACACCATGGCATGAAAACGGCATGGCAGCGGACGTGGAAGGCGAAGCGGTTTCTTCCCCTCGTGTCGATCACACGAGTGAAAGAAGGGGCATAAATGTAGGTGTAAATAATCCACACGTACAGGTGGAGAAATCCTGGGTAACGAAGCATCAACAGAAGATGAAGTGTGAAGCACCAAATCATCTTGCCCGGCCTTGGCACGAGAAACGAGACACCAAGGGAACCCGTGAAGACAATACGTGTAAAGGTCGGAGGTGACTGAAGAGATAGCCATCGAGTACAAGAGAAATAAATGCACTGACGGAGTAGTTGAGAAGATAAGGAGAATCTGGTCAAAGCAAGACTCGTCTAAGAACATCAAGGGTGACATCGTCTACACTCATAAATCTACATCGGATGGATGGACGTCGGGAAAAGACATCACTAGGTTCGGCCCTACACCTCAGATGAGACATCACCAACCACCCGAGAAGGACCTCAAGGAAGATGTACCACGACACACACCGTAACTTGGATGTATCATCACTTGTAGCTATAAATAGAGAACCATGTAGAGAGCTGGGGGGCAAGTGATCAGTAAGGGAAGAGAGAATACCAAGAGCTTGTAGTGAGAAAAGAGAGCTTGCTAGTGATTCATATCCCTTGTAACCTTGAAATCGAGTAATAAGATCATCCTTTCACTCTCGTGGACGTAGGTAATCATACCGAACCACGTATATCTTATGTTCTTGTGCATCCCTTGCTTGTTTACTTCATGGTATGTGTTTATGTTTCTTGGATGTAAAAATAGGGTTTTCGGCATCTACAATTATTTAGCAGAGTCGTAGAGGTAAAGGTAAAGTGAAAAATACTAGAACCCCCTACTATATGGGTTCAAACATATAGAAGCCTCACAAAATGGATCCTCCACCCTCAACTCCACACTTTCATAAAATGATATTACTAGGCCCGAAAAATCAAATTATCTTTAGATCAGGCCCATAATTAATTATTCCGAACTTTAATAATGGCAACATTGCCCTTTAGAATTTATACAAGGGAATCCCAGAAGCTTCTTTTCATTTCTCTATTCTCTTTCTCTTTCATCTTTATCTCTCTCTGTTGTAGAACAATGGTTTCTAGGGTTCCTGAGATTCATTTTCGACTGCATCAAATCTTCTTCGTCTTCATCAAATCTTCGACTGCAACAACAACGATTGATTGCATCTTCTCCTTTTATGCCTCTGTAGTTTCATTTCTGTCAAAGATCTATTGAATCTGATCAAAAGATAGATCTTACGGAAGATGCAGATGATTTGTTTAGTCTGATAATTAACCAAAGAAATCGAAGAGAAACATCAGGAAAAACAAATTGAAAGGTAAGTTAATCTTCCTTTAAAGCTTTCATTAATCGATTTCGAGTTGAAATCAAATTTCTCGTGGTTTGATTTTAATGATTTTGAAAAAAAAATGAAAATTAATCTCGATTTCATTATCTGATCCTTAATTAGAGTTTAGATCCTTAATCATGGGAAAGATGAGCATGATTTTGCGTATAAGTATCACCTTATCTTAAGGATTTTAGGGTTTTCAGAACCTATATCTTCATTTTTTTTTTTTAATTAACCTATCCTAATTGAAATCGAAGCATAGATCTACAATTTTCTACTCACTCTGGTTGTTTTGATTTAGATTTTTTTAAAAAACTTGAACAAAAAATCCATATCTATTCGTCGTAAATCTTAATTTGTAGCTACGATCTAAAATAATGTTTTGAGATTCAGTATCAAAGAATCATTGTCTCTGTTACCCATAGATTTGATTTGATTTTTCATCCACTCATATGAACTGATCTGGTGATGTTGGTGGTGCAGGTAGGGGTTCTTTAGGAGGATGAGGAGGCACTGGTGATATCAGAATTGATAAATTGAATGAGAACTGCTTCATTGGTTAGTTTGTTTATCCAAGTGGCTATAGATGAAACAACAGAAAACACTCTTGAATCACAAAAGAGTTTGATTGCTCAATTGTTGTACTTTTCTGAGAAATTAGAAAGCTCTGATTCATCCTTATCACCAGGCTCATATGTGTTGACATATATGAAAGAAAGCAGTGCTGAGAAGTAGAAGTCAACTGATAAAGATGATTATAGGTACTTCATTTCAGATGTCATGCTGCCAATGTTTTGCTCTTGAGGTAAATTTTTTGGTTGTTTCTCACTGGTTGTGTCTTAGTTATTTGGTTGTTAGGTACTTCATTTTCCGATGTCATGCTGCAAATGTTTTGGTTACTCTGCAAATGTTGGAAGTATGTTTAATCTGTTTTTTACGTGGTCCTAGGTCTGTTTTGGTTACTCTGCAAATTTTGGTCATCATTGTAACTAATTTTGTTGTTTGATATACAAAGGTGTCCTCGTTAAGCATTTGATTCTCTGAAATTTAAGTATAATTTATACAACTGACCCAATTTGATAAATTTCATCTAACATGCTTATCTGTTATATTTATGTAGCTGCTCTGAGATAGGAGATCACAGATGAAACAAATAAAGGGACATGACGCTCCAAATCTATCTCTACCGATCCAATTCATCTCAGTATCTATTCTCCCAATGGTAAGATGGCTTTAAAAACACCGAAGTGTAACTGCGGCTTACACATGCCATATGCATGTGTAACTTCCTATTACATATGCTTATGACATATGTAACTGCGAATTACACATGATATATGAATATGTAACTGCCGATTACATGTAGTACAGTTTTCTTGTGTATGAACTTTTACCAGGTTTCCCACTTCACAGTGTAAGGCTTTTTTACCAGCATAGTATTGGTAGACTATGGATGTGTAACTAGTAGTTACACATGCTAATTAGATGTGTAACTTCTAGTTACACAAGCTAAATTGATGTGTATATATTATTTACACATGCAAAATAGATGTGTAACTATGCTAATTTGATGGGATATGCATATGTAACCTAATATGAAACTTCTATCCGTTATTAGTTGATTGAAATAGCATAAAATTTCATGTTTGAGCTTATGTTGGTTGGATAAGTAGTAGCTTTTAGAGTCTCTAGTTTACATGGGTTATTTTCATAGTGTTGTAATGCTTAGTTTTTTTTTCTTTGTCACTGGTCTTGCTGAGCTTGTATTTCAGTAGTTATATGGATGTGTAACTAGTAGTTACACAAGCTATATGGATGTGTAACTGCTAGTTACACATGCTGTAAAACCACATATATTACTCAAGAAAACTTGAAAGATGGAGTTTATGTTTCTTCCACTTGCTAGATGGTTTTATCCTTTGTTCAGTCCCATAGCTTCGTGCAAGTACATTCTTTTGGAAGTTTGTTATGTCGTATTCTGCGAAACTTGTATGACATGAAATGAGAAAATATAACTATTACATATTATGCATTAGACGAGCAAAAATGATATCATGTGGTTGCATAGGATATTTCAGTTTAATGATTTTATTATGTTTAATGTTTCAGCAGTTTCTAATGCAGAAAAGCGACTCTGGAGCATAGTCAAGTCCAGATCATTAGACTCCAATGCTTAATGAGAAGGAGAAAGCTAAAGCTGAGATACATCATATGTTGTAAGTGTCATTTATCTTATTTATTGAGCAACTCTATGTGATATCCCTGTTTCTAGCGCTGATGAAGATAATTTATATGCTCTGAGTACACAAGCATATGGATGTGTAACTGGAGATTACACAGGCCATATGCAAGTGTAACTGCCGTTTACATAAGCCATTACATGTGTACCTGCTAAGCACCATGAAACCCAACTGTTTCAGTTAGCGTGTTCATCTTGAGTAGCATTATTGTGTTAGTGAAATTCTTTGTATGAAGGATCTCCTCTGGCTAATAAGTGGCGGTGGTGGTATATGTGCAGGTTTTGGAGCCGGTGGTGGTGGTGGTGTTGTAGTTGGAGCTAAGGTGAGGATATGCCTTTGTTATATACTTTTTGCTGTTAAATTTTGATGGATAATATGCCGCCAAGAGTTTCTGATGCGCATTATATGTTGCATACATGTTTTGATTTCCATTTGCGAGATTGATGAATATGTTTCTTGTGCTGAATTGCTTTTAGATTCGGATATTGATTTTGGTTTTCACTTTGAAAATTTTAGGGATCTTGTATTGTCTGGTACTGACTATTGTGCTGCAATTTTCAGGGTGATGAATTGTTTCATAAGAAGCATGGGATTCATATATCTGGGAATAGTGTGTCGTTGCCACCTCAGAGGTAAAAGCTCAACCCTGTTGACTTAATCATTTGTCCTTCATATGAGATGATAATTCTTGAAAACCACATTTTAGATCTCAATTACATGCCTCAAACAATGTATAATAATGATGCATTATCTCCAGATTACAGAATGGTAGGATATACTGATTATTAGACTGATTAGATACATGTGTAACTCTTAGTTACACAAGTGAGATGCATGTGTAACTATTAGTTACACATGCTAATTAGATGTGTAGCTACCAGTTACACATGCAAATTAGATGTGTAGTTTCTAATTACACTTGCTAATTGATGGGATATAAAGGTTATGAAGGTGTAACTCTCATTATACCAGTCAGACGCATGTGTAACTCCTAGTTACACTAATGATACAATGTGTAACTCCAAGTTACACTAGTCATATGAATGTGTAACTCCTAATTCCTCTACTTGTAGTTGTTCTATAATATTATTTCATTCTTTTTGTTCATCCAATCTAATTTCATGGATGTTTATTTTGTTACAGATATGGAAGCATTTTGTAATGAGGAAGACAAGAAAGGAAGGAACAATCTCAATTAGAGGATTTTGTGGCTCATTTCTAAGGTTTCGTCTTACATATTTAGTGTTTAAAGTCGTTTATTGAATTCAATAACAGCCAATTAATAGATAAACAAAAAAATTATTATAAATGAATATTAAAGCAATACATATTTTTTTTGTATATTTTTTTTCGTGATGTGTAATTGTGTCATATGCATGTGTAACTAGTGGATACACATGTCATATGCGTGTGTAACTTCTTATTACACATGCCATGTGTAACTTTGGGATACACATGCCATATGCATGTGTAACTTCTAGTTACACACTTTTGAATACATAATAATTTTTATGCATGTGTAACTTCCGGATACACTTGCAATATGCATGTGGTCGGAGGTGGTGGTGGTGGTCGGTGGCGGGGGTCGGAGGCAGTGGTGGTCAGAGGTGGTTGGTGGCGGTGGTGGTCGGAGGTAATTGGTGGTGGTAGGAGGCGGTGGTGGTCGTAGGTGGTTGGTGACGGTGGTTGTCGGAGGTGGTTGGCGGTGGCTGTGGTGGTCGGAGGTGGTGGGAATATCATCAAACTATATTTTAACAATTTTGGGCCTAAATTTAAATTTTATTTAATAACTCGGGGCCTAGATTTAAAAGGGTACGAATGTCCTTTAATAATTCGGGGTCTAGATTTAACCTTTTTTAATTAAGGACCTCATATTATGGTTTATTCATGGGTCGGGCCTGAACCTAATTTTCGGAAAGGTAAATAAATGATCCAAGCATCAAAAGATGTCCAACCGACTTTTCCATGCCAACTGCTATCCATAATAATGTTTTAGGAGTCGGATCGCCGGCACACTCGGCTCTTTGCCAACTGCTATCCATAATAATGTTTTAGGAGTCGGATCGCCGGCACCCTCGGCTCTTTCTCCATCCATACTCCGGTAAGTTTTACCAAATCCAGTGAGACCTAGTTTTATCCCTAGCCCTTGGCATTATGGTAAAATTTTACCCCACCCTTTGACCTCTTGGACAAAGTATAGTACTAGCCATATAATGTTGTCGAGACACGTGTACTACCAGATAAACGAATGTTCTGAGCTTGATACTGACGTTGGAGCAAGTGACATTAAAGAGCACAAGCAAGACAAAAACAACCACGAACCGACTTGGTAAAAGGCTTATCGTTTTCCCTTTAAGCTTGTTGGAGTTGGAGCTAAAGCTGAAGAAGAAAAAACATGAACAACCTAGAAATCCAGCACCGAGGGAGAGGAAAAAAAAGAGATATAAAGAGGATTGAAGACAAGGCGCAGAGACATCTTTCATTTTATAGGAGAAAGAGCACTCTTTTGAAGAAAGCTCGTGATCTATCATATGATTCTGAAAATGAAGTTGCTCTTATCATATTCTCCAGCGAAGGCAAACTCTCTGAGTTTTCTAGTACTTCAAGGTTTACACTTTTCTTTACATCGTACTTATTTATTTCTCTTTTTCTGTTATTTTTATTTTTTTTATTAAAAGAAGTTGAATCTTTTTACTATGAGTACTGCTTTTGCTAGGTTGAGCTCGGTTTGGGATTTTGATCCTACCTTTTTGTTTTTCAGTTGTGGGTTTTTGAGAGTGAGATCTCAAAGTGTTTTGTGTTTTGTGTTCGTTTTTTTTTTCTTCTAAGGACTGTCACAATCAAGTTGACTCAAATAAGTGTTGTGTTTGTACTTTTTACAGCTTTTGATTTGATACTATTGGGAGGTCATTATGCGATTAGATTTTCTGGATGGTATGAAAGATTTTGGTTAAAGACCAAAGGTTATTAACCTTCGAGAGATGTATGTATGTATGTAGCTTGTTTGTGCTTTACCATGTGAGGTGGACTTGGTTTGATATGCCTTCTAGCTAGTTTATAATCATGTGTACTTTGACAACATATGAAGTTGTGGTGTGATTTGTGTAATACTAAGTTTTCGACGTAGTCTCGTAGTTTATACGACACCCAACTTTTGGGAACATTATGTGAAATTGTAGTTTCATCTGTTCAATTCATTCTGTGTTTTAGTGACCCATTGTTAATCTGTGCCTGTGGTGGTGATTAATAGGCTATAAACACTTAGTTCCATCTTTCATGACCATTCACATTCGAGTCACATTATTCAACATTGTTTTTTTCAACTTTCATCATTTATAATGGATTTTGATTTTGAATTACAAATAGTACAATTTATAATAGCGTTTACCCCTTCATTTGTAGTTTATGTATTCAGTTAAATTCTTGCAATTATCAGCTGAATTTGTTTTGTTTAGTTTGAACTTTTCCATTAAAAAAATGGGGTTGGACCACATCTTTTTTTTGTCAATGCAGATTAGTTGATATCATTGTGTACTAATGCAATTATGGGTTCGTCTTTCAATTTATATTCGATGTGTACTAATGCTATTATGGTGTGGTCAGTTAATGTTCTCTCGATGGAATCCTATTGATAGACGGACAATCTTTCTGTGCTATGTTTTAAATTTTGTTAGTATGTTGGAGACGCTGGAGAAGTATGAAAGGATCAAAGGTATTTTACCTGTATCAAGCGAGCCTGTCGTCAATGACATTGAGGTATTTTAAAAGTCTATTCCCTTGTCTTACTATAATGTGTGTTCTGGTCTCCTATCAATTAGATGGCTCATGTGTATACAATATAAACCCCAAATTTACTAGACTAATATAAAAGGATGTTTATTAAGCAACATATTGATAATTTCTTGCCAGAAGTTTATTATGCTGTCAAAATTTTGTGTTGCATTACGTTCGCTTAAGATTGGTTGATATTTCTGGTATGCATATATTAAAGTGTGCCTGTTGTGGTTTGTGCCACTCTAGGATGAAGCCCTCCAGGACTATTTGCAGCTAAAAGCAAGAGCAGAGGTTCTACAACAAAATTATAGGTATTTGCCAATCTGCTGGAACTGCCCAAACTAAAAACAATGAGCAATAAATAGAGCTCTATATCTTTTGGATTTCATTCTGGTTATGATTGTTAAAGAATTGATTTGTAGTTTCTGACTGTTCCCACATCCTAAATGCAAAAAAACTTAAGTTTGGAAGCGGACCTTGGTGTTCATCATGATAACTTCAAACTTGTTCTTTAATAGAAACTTGCAAGGGGAAGGTCTGGAAACATTAAGGTTTGAGGAGCTCGATCAACTTGAAAACCAATTAGAGGTTACATTAAAGCAGGTCAGATCAGAAAAGGTAAGGTATTTGGTAAACCATCATGGTACAAAGGAACTTTCTCATGTGTTGTCATTCATGTTCTCGCAGTGCTTACATGCATAATACTGAATTTAGTTACAAGTACTTGCTGTGTATATTTTAGTGGAGACGAATTTATGATGTATTACATAGGGAATCATCTAAACCAAGGGCTTTATGGTTTCTGCTGATTAAATTGGGTATGTATGTTTTTTTTGTAGACTCAATCTATGTTTGGACATCTTGCCGAGCTTCAACAAAAGGTATGCGAACTGCATTATTCAGTTTCAGGTTTTTACATATATAGATGTAATGGGAATACAAATCCGTTTTACCATTGTTTTTAATGTATCCCAGGAACAAATGCAGCGGGAAGCTAATAAGACCCTGAGTAAGAAGGTAATATATGTCAATATACTCGTCACAAACATTTGCGTCAGAGCTTATCTTATATAGAGATAATAGATGATATGCCATGAACAGGAGTCAACTTGCTCAGTTCATTGTTGCTAATTAAGCTTTAACTGAACCTATGCACTAGTAGAATCTGATAGGCTGTTACCTTTTTCTTTTTACAAAGATGGAAGAAGATAATGCAGAAACTGCACTACGATTGTCATGGAAAGTGGCTGAACAACAGAGGCAGCAGGGGATGGACGAAGATAAAGCAGATATGGCACTACAATTGTCATGGCACTACAATTGTCATGGCAAGCGGGTGAACAGCAAAGGCAGCAGCAGATTGACAAAGATAAGGCAGAAATGGCACTACAATTGTCATGGAAAGCGGATGAACAGCAAAGGCAGCAGCAGATTGACAAAGAAAAGGCAGAAATGGCATTACAATTGTCATGGGAAGCGGATGAACAGCAAAGGCAGCAGCAGATTGACAAAGATAAGGCAGAAATGGCACTACAATTGTCATGGCAAGTTGATGAACAGCAAAGGCAGCAGCAGATTGACAAAGATAAGGCAGAAATGGCACTACAATTGTCATGGCAAGCGGATGAACAGCAAAGGCAGCAGCAGATTGACAAAGATAAGGCAGAAATGACACTACAATTGTCATGGCAAGCGGATGAACAGCAAAGGCAGCAGCAGATTGACAAAGATAAGGCAGAAATGGCGCTACAATTGTCATGGCAAATGGATGAACAGCAAAGGCAGCAGCAGATGGACGAAGATAAGGCTGAAAATGCACTACAGTTGTCATGGCACGCGGGTCAGCAACAATGGCAGCAGCAGATGGACGCAGATAAGGCTGAAAGTGCACTACAGCTGTCATGGCAAGTGGGTGAGCAACAATGGCAGCAGCAGATTAACAAAGATAAGGTAGATATTGCACTGCAGTTGTCATGGCAAGCAGGTGAACAACAAAGACAGATTTCATACAATCATTACGCAAATGCTGTTCAATCAGAGTGTTTTTTCCAGGCTTTAGAGTGCAGTCCCTCTTCGCAAATCGGGTATATCATCTTTCTTACATTCCAACAATTTTTTTTACATTCCAACAAAATATAACACTAAAACAGAATAATCTTTTAGTTCTGTTGCAATATGATTTTATCCAGATTAGTCTTTTTCTTTCTTTAGTTATAATTTTATTTAGTTTTCTGGTTACAGGAACAATCACTTGAGTAACACAGGTAATATGATGAATGTTACAGCCCCAGCACAAGACTTGATAAGCTTTTTACCTGGGTGGATGCTATAACTTGTTTAACACCATGATGCATGAAGGTATATGCATATTATGCTTCCACATGCTCATATTTTATAGAAGAAGAAGACACGGATTACAGTAAATTTTATCTTTTATGAAGACGGTTTTTGGTTCGTACATATCTATATAGACATAGATGAGAGACTAGAAAATGCTCATATTTTGCAGGAGAAAAAGATACAGATTAGAGTATATTTTTATCTGCTGTGAAGAAGGTTTTTGGTCTATATAGACATAGATGAGAGACTAGAAATGAAGTTTTTGTTAATGCAGGAAAGAATATAATTATCATGATGAAAAACATCTGTGCAAGAATGAATGGTCATATTCTTACATAAGTACTACTAGAAGGAAAAATTCAAATTTTTGGCAGCACTCTTGTTTTGCAATTGACATTGAATTGAAGTCCATATTGTATATTTTTGTCATTGGCTCGTTTGAAATGAGGCCTAACAGGGGGTTAGTCGTGGGAGAGTTCGAGAGATTTTAATGTATTTGGGTTTTCTCCTGTTAGTCCTGAGGGAGTTTGAGGGAGTCTTTCCAAATCCCCGTTAGTCGTGGGGGAGTTTAGAGGAGTCTCCTAAACTCCCTAGAAAACACCTGTTAGTCGTTGGAGAGTTTAAAAAAAGCTCTTGAACTCCCTGTTAGTCATAAAACCCTACAATACTAGGGAGTTGGTTGCTTTGGGGAGTTCGAAGGAGTTTTTAGTGTATTTTGGTCTCACAACAAATCTCTCAAAAGAGTAGAGATTTTACAGGGGGTTAGTCGTGGGAGAGTTCGAGAGATTTTAATGTATTTGAGTTTTCTCCTGTTAGTCCTGAGGGAGTTTGAGGGAGTCTCTCCAAATCCCCGTTAGTCGTGGGGGAGTTTAGAGGAGTCTCCTAAACTCCCTAAAAAACATCTGTTAGTCGCTGGAGAGTTTAAAAAAAGCTCTTGAACTCCATGTTAGTCATAAAACCCTACAATATTAGGGAGTTGGTTGCTTTGGGGAGTTCGAAGGAGTTTTTAGTGTATTTTGGTCTCACAACAAATCTCTCAAAAGAGTAGAGATTTTACAGGGGGTTAGTCGTGGAAGAGTTCGAGAAATTTTAATGTATTTTGGGTTTTCTCCTGTTAGTCCTGAGGGAGTTTGAGGGAGTCTCTCCAAATCCCCGTTAGTCGTGGGGGAGTTTAGAGGAGTCTCCTAAACTCCCTAGAAAACACCTGTTAGTAGCTGGAGAGTTTAAAAAAAGCTCTTGAACTCCCTGTTAGTCATAAAACCCTACAATACTAGGGAGTTGGTTGCTTTGGGGAGTTCGAAGGAGTTCTTAGTGTATTTTGGTCTCACAAAAAATCTCTCAAAAGAGTATAGATTTTACAGGGGGTTAGTCGTGGGAGAGTTCGAGAGATTTTAATGTATTTGGGTTTTCTCCTGTTAGTCCTGAGGGAGTTTGAGGGAGTCTCTCCAAATCCCCGTTAGTCGTGGGGGAGTTTAGAGGAGTCTCCTAAACTCCCTAGAAAACACCTGTTAGTCGCTGGAGAGTTTAAAAAAAGCTCTTGAACTCCCTGTTAGTCATAAAACCCTACAATACTAGGGAGTTGGTTGTTTTGGGGAGTTCGAGGGAGTTTTTAGTGTATTTTGGTCTCACAACAAATCTCTCAAAAGAGTAGAGATTTTAGTGTATTTTGGTCTCACAACCAAATTTGGTTCAAAATCTTTCTTTTCAAATCACACGGATTTCTCAAATCTCACCAACAAAAATGTTGTTCCCAACATGATGAAATGATTGTCAGATGATGGCCATTATGATACGGTGAAACAGTTCTAGGAAAACATTAGGATAGTGATCTAGAGTCCATGAAAACGTGTGGATATATAGATTTGTTTAGATCTACATATCCCGTAAGATGCACCAGCAAAAAAAAAAGTAGAAGTCTTCACAATTAGCGCTTCCCTGAGTTGAATTACATTACCACTTCTGCAACCACCGTCAAAACTATTTTCTCACCACTACCATCACCACCTATAACCAACCACTACTCCCTTAACCACCCCAAATAAGAACCCTAATTTTAGAAATAAATAAGATTCAATAAATGCTATAGCTCGGAGAAAATATTTTGAACCAAATTTTAATTCCATCACAATACGTGACACATTTGGTCGCTCTCGGTGGAAAGTTAGTAAAAACTTCAACAGGAAAATGTGGAAAAATGTTCGTGAACAAAGGGAGTTAGAATTGTATGGAGACCGTTAAATTGAAGGGAAAAAAAATTATCTCGTTGCACAAAATAACATACTATTGATACAGAGATATGATCATTTTCATTTATTTTTTTTCTTTTGATTAAAGATCAATGTTATTTGCAAATGAGGGTTTATTGTTTCTTAAAAGAGAATGAGTTAGGAGTGAACTCTCTCAAACTCCCACAAACTCCCTCTAATGAACTTTCTCAAACTCCCTACACTCCCCCAAACTCCCTGAACTCAAAAACACCAAACTCTCTCAATCTCCCTACACTCTCTCAAAATCTCTCAAAATTCCTGAGATTTAAAATACACTCAACTCCCCAGAAATCACTCGAGGACTAACCCCCTGTAAATTTCCTTAATTCAACTTTCAACCTGGAATGGGCAATAGCCCACCAACAACCTTATCCCACTCAAGTCAACAACAATTGAGGGCCCATTATATTACAGTGTTTCCATTTATCACCTGAAAGCAGTGTATTTGCTAAAATTTTGGACTTCCAGATTTGCGCCTTCTCCTAAGAGTTAGGTTCGGTTTTCACTCTAAATATCGTATCAGCCGAACCATATATTTTTCCAAGTTCGGCTTATTCAAAAAATCATATTAACCAAACATGTTACTGATTTTCCATAAAACACTTAAATTCATACACATTTAAGGGTTAGGCCTTTTATTCATATGTTTTCAATTGTGCTGCCTTTTCATAGCATGAATCAAACAAAAAAAATGGAAATTACTAAAAGTGTTAAGAAAGTGAAGTCTAATGATGGAGAATACCAAGGTCCAAATTCAACTCATTAAAATCAAGGAAATCTTATCTTCAACTTCAAGAGAATGAAAAGACAAACACATCTCAAAAAGAATGAGGTCATTCCGACGTCAGACGAAAAAGTTATGGCCAAAACAAGATCGAAAGACTTGAGTCTGCAGAGAGAAGGTTCGGCTGATAACTCATCAACACGAACTAGCCGAACCTAAAGTCTGCAAATCAATATTTTCGAAGTGTTTACAGAGAGTTGTTCGGCTTGAAAGTGATATAATCGATTCAGCCGAACCTGACAACCACCTGGGGTAAATTTCACTTCTCAGGTTCCGCCGGGAAAGGTTGGCAAGGTATTAGCAGAACCTGGCACTGTTCCGGGAAATATTTGGACACCAAATTGACTTTATGTCGAGAGAATATTGTTAGAGAATAGCTCGGTTAAACCCACCAAGCGTTGGTATGTCAAGTTTGGTTGTCATATTTTAGTGAACTAAAACTCATTTAAAGAGTCGCTTGATTATTTACTAGAGTCAACTTCGTATAGGTTAGCTTGAAAGTATTAGGATATGAGAAATTACAAGTATTATGTCAAGACTTGAAGAATGTGAAGAAGTAAGGAGCTACAACGACGACATCATCCTTCCACGTGAGGTTAGTAATATGTGACTTGAACTGTTTCATTCCGTATCTTTCAAGTCGTGCATATTGAAAACATAACTGCGAAGCTGTGAATGATTATACTCTAGTTAGACATAGTATTAAAGAATAAAATACGAAGTATAACACCTATGAACTTCGTATATAATACATCGACATAATCGTATGAATGCTATTGTGATTATGTATGGGTATGGGTGAAGATTTCGTCCTAGGAAATAATGTTTTACATTAGTTTAAAGGAAGTACAATTCATAAGCTTGTTTTATGAATCGAAAGGGAAATCACTAGGCTTATTGGTATTGCTATTCATTGCAAATATTTGGATTACCAATATGTGTGTTTAGTATAACCGCTCATGACTTGCTTATGTTTTTGGTAAAACTATTCACAAGGCCTGACTTTTGTATTGGTATGACTTTTATTAGTGAAACCGATCTTAAGTAATCACCTGAGATGGTATGATCGATTTGTTGTAATTGGTATGACCAAATCTAGACATTGGGGGACCGCTCCTAGTAATAGGTGCAACCGATCACAAAAGGGGAATCGACCTTGTAAGTGCAACAAGTTTTTAGTTATTGGAAACCGTTCCTATGAGTTTTTAGTTATTGGGAACCGATCCTAGGAACATGTGCAACAAATACAAGTTAGATACCATATATATGTGGTAACCGATCCTAGTACCTAGTCAACTAAGTTTTGGTAACTAGCGTGACTAATTCTAGTATACACATGGAGGTAGAAACGAAACTTGTTTTGGTAGAACCGTGAAACCCATGATTTGTGATTTGATAGGATAATCAATCACATAGTTCTTGAAAGTCAGATGAACTAATTCTAAACTTGTTTGGAAGTGTGGCAAATCGATTCCAAGATTGTAAATATGAAAAAGGATTTACAAAGTAAATATGTCGATATACTTTGAACATGTGCAGTAACTCTTATCTTTTATCGTTCAAAGATATTCCTTAATAGCTAAAGAAGAATCCCGGATCAAAATAAATTGAGAATCTTTTAATTAAGGTTTTTCGTTTTATATGCTTTTAATTTCTAGCAATTAAAATGCATATCTTTAGAAAATAAAATTAGTAATGTGCATTTACTAGTTGGAGATTTTCTACTGAGATTTCGGTCATTAATTGGACAGAGCATTTCCAGGAATTATGAAAACCGATTTTTTGTTTATTGCTTATCTTTGAGAGTAATCGGTTTTGGAAATTCCTTGGTGTCCAAACTTCCTTGGTCTATAAATATTGCAGTTTGCATTTCAAGCAAACTAATCCTCAGAGCCAGCAAAACTACCTAGTTGTGTTGTTACTGGTGGAGCCGCCTATTCGGAGAAGAAAGTAGCCTAATTAGGCGAAATCTCTTACGACCGCTCGGTTTAAAGACTTATTTGGGATTGAGAAGCTCTATTAGTACCGTTGGTGGGAAACTAGAAAATTACAATTTATTATTAGTTTTCGATTGATTTGATTGACTAACGGTTGTTGAAATTTGATTGCACCTAGTTTGTTTATGATTGAGAATCTTCTCTTCTGATATAAGATTCACTCAAACTAGATCGAAGTTTCGACGAGGCTCTTTAGACTGTTTATAGTTCTAAAGACGTCTTGCGATAATCCATTGTTAACAGACTCCGTTTTGTGTGTGATTGATCACAAGAGATTCAAGTTGATTGTGTGCAGGTGTTTATTTAAAATCTAAGAAGATTTGAAGACCAAGAAGATATTTGGGTTCATAATGTTTGGTGTGCACAATACTTGTTTCGGCTGGAAAAGGATCCAACTATAATCGGTTTATCTGTGTGATAGATTTGATTGATTAGTTGAGTAGATCTGCATCAATACAATTCTTTGTGATTCAAAGTATTGGTTGCAAAATCTTGACAATTACTTTGGTAATTGTTATTGGATAGATCTAAGGACCTGACAAAGGAGTTTATAGGGATAAACGGGAGAGCCTTTTGTCAAACTCATATCACTTGGTTGAAAAGAGTTGTTACCGAACACATTTGTTGTTCCTTTACTGTTTAGAATACAAACCAAAGGAATTGTTCCAAGTTGTTACCGAACAGATTTGTTGTTCCTTTACTATATAAGGGAAAACTCTAGCAACTGGAAAACCTAATCCCGACACTTTCATGTGTCCTAGTTGCGTACTAGAGTCGATTTTCCTTAAACCTAGGTTTTTCCAAAACCATTATAGGTTAACGACTTGAAGACTTCATTTGGGATTCGTGAAGCCAGATCCAATTATTTTCTTTGTAGTTGCGTATTATGATCTTACTTTATCTATCGTATTGAGTTTTATCTTCTCTAAGATTTAATCGAGATTTATATCCGATAGGTAAGATATAAAAAGTAATCACAACAGTTCTTCGTCTCAGACTCTTGTGATTCCGCAATAAGTTTTCCTATTAATTAGTTGGGTTCTTGTGAAGTGACTAATATTTCTAGGATGCTCTTCGGGAGTATAAAACCGGATTATTAGTTGGTTCTTGTTCACCTTGATTTATCAAAAGACGGAACAAAAACCGAATAAAGAATAGACATATCTGTGGGAAACAGATTTGTTTATAAGTCTTCGACTTTGGGTCATAGCAACTCTTAGTTTTGGGTGAGATCAGCTAAGGGAATCAAGTACGCAGAATCCAGCGTGGTTCTAGAGGCGTGAGGAATACGACTGTACCTTAATCGGTGTGAGACTTGGTTATGGCTCAACTACATTCCAGTCCGAAGTTAACTTGTAGTGGGTTATAGTCTGTAGCGGATTAATACAATTTGGTGTTCAAATATGGACTAGGTCCCGGGGTTTTTCTGCATTTGCAGTTTCCTCATTAATAAAATTTCTGGTGTATGTGTTATTTCTTTTCCGCTTTATATTTGTTTATATAATTGAAATATCACAGGTTGTGCGTAGTTCAATCAGTTGATAAATCCGACCTTGTTTGTTGTATAGAACTTGATTGACACTTGGGCATTGGTTTTCGGTACCGTCCAAGTTATTTCTCATATCAATCAGGCTCGCAGATTTCTATCTGTTTGATTTGCTGATTATATTGAGAAAGAGATAAAAACTCTTTGATATAATTCTTGATTGGGTCTCGCTTTTAAGTTGGTGCTCTCGGAATTACATTGGAGTTTAATCCATACAGATTGCCGAACTAATTATTGGGTGTTGTTGTTATACCCCCGCTTTTTCAGTAGATATGTCTGACCTAGTTTATTGCGTAAGACTTTGTTGATTCTTGGACACTGGTCTTTGATAGCGTCCAAGTAATCTCTTTGTGATTAGGTTCACAGATTTGATTATGTAAATGGTCTAATCGCAAGAGAGAGAGATATAACTCTAGATACTATTCCTTGATTGAGTTTAGCTCTCGGAGTTATGTTGATTTTTTACAGACAGATTTCTTACGAAAAAGTTGGTGGTGTATTTTGGTACCTCTGATATTTTCAGTTTTGCTTCCATAGTACCAATATCGTATGAAAAATTGCTATCATTTTGGAAACATTGTCGTGTTATTGGGTATGATATGGAAAACTGTAAAAAGAATAAAAAATAATGCTTCCTTAGCTCTTGTTGATGAGATATTTTTTATGTACTGCAAGAGCACGGTTTTCTATTGGACAATATGCAAGTACGGATCGATCTACATGGACTAATTAATTGTTATCTTTAATCTTTAATTAAATTATATGAAACAAATAAGAATTGATTGGAAATATCAATTGATCCCAATTAATTAGAGCAGAAAATAAAAGTACACCAGGGTTTTTGGAATCCACCAAGTTAATTATATAATACATTAATTTATCATTAGGAAATACTCATATTATCACTTAAGATGATTTAGGACCAAACATGTACGTCTCGGAAAATATGACGTTAATTTTCATTGTCAATCAAAAAGGTATAATTAACTTTCTTCACTTATAAAATATTAACAACTAAAGATTACTCAAAACCAATAAGAACGAAGCATTTTAGAAGACAAGTTAATAAAACATTAAATCCGCAACAGAGTACTTTGATAGAAAATAACTGAATGTTATTACATAATAAAAATGGTTTCCTCCTTAATCCCGGTGGAGAATTACTCCATTATTACAAAAGAAAATTAAAAAAATGAACAAAGACTCTGCTATTTTGCTCAGACTCCGGACTCCCTTCATTCATTGAATAACAAAATATATATATGGCCAGAAAAATCCTACCTACCATTTTAATTCTCATCATTACATCATCAACCCAATAGAAGTTTGCCATGTGTTAAGTGATAAACCAATTACTCAATGGTAGTGTGCCACATCGTCCCTTTCTTCTTCACTTTACACCATTTTAAGGAAAATAATACCTGATATGTGAGAGAATATTTTGGATTATTTCCCATGCATGCCATTTATTTTCTTAAATCTCCATATTTTCACCTATTTATTTTTGTGATGCATGTAGGCAATCCTTTCCTAATTCGTCCTTTTGCAAACCATAACTCCTTTGGATTTCCTTAATGGGATAAAAGAAAAGATAAATATGCATGATCAAGGTGTCAGCATTGTTACAGTTACGTCCATGGTTCAACCAATTTGCTTCAATCTTCGTTCCCTTCCAAAGTCAATATTTTCTGCGTACAAGCCTAGTTTTAACCGTTTTTTGACTCATAGCTCATTTTATTCATATACCTACAAAAACAAAATAAATACCCAAATTAGTGCAAAAATAAGCACCAACAATATATATTATCAGGACTAATTAAGACACAAATATGTTTTTATCAAATACTTCCAAACCTATATTTTGCTTGTCCTCGAGCAAAAATAAAATTAAAATCCTAACTCACTGTCGCAAGCAACGCGATTGCACTTAGCGTGTACAACAAGCCTTTAAACCCTAGTTGGCCCTAGTGGCTGAGTTATACTCTCTGGAGGGTTTACAAGAGGTATACCCACAAAACCTTTACTTATAATTGGTCACATGTATCCAAAGAGCTATGAGGATATAAAGTTTCTCAACATATCTCCAAGTAATTAGAAGTGCAAGAGAATTCAAAGGTATCCGCTCTATAGCTGGATAAAGAATATGAGATACATATCCACTCTACAGCTGGACAAAGAGATATCCGCTCTACAGATGGATAAACATTTTGAGAGACATATCCTCTCTATAATTGGATAAACATTATGAGAGGTTATCCGCTCTACACATGGATAAATTACGTGTGATGATTTGAACCAGTGCTAGAAAGATCTCATGCCATATGGAAAACGGACTAACAGAGCAACCAACATGCATTTCTTTTTGACTCTCTCATAGTGCTCAATTTTCGTCTTCGGCTTCAACTGTTGATGATAAATTCTTGAACTTCGTAGAACTTTGACAATGTATTAAGTTTTCTCCTCAATTTCTTCTTGCCTGAAACTTCTTTATAGATTTATATTACCCATGGTCTTATTGAACAAATAACTAACTATAAAATTTAAATGCAATTTTTTTCCCTTTAATCTGATTTTTTTATTATGATATTTCTGGAAAAAAAATTTGGACAAGAAAATAATAATTACAAAATTGATATGGTCATGAGAGAAAGACTTACTTGGATCTTCACTTGTAATGTCTTGGTATCATGAACTTCAACAACTTACATCGTTTGATTTTCTTTGCTCTTGTAACTAAGTCTTCAACTTGATAATGAATTTTTCTATTCCTTCTGTTGTTTCTTATAAACCTTAAACGTCTTCAACTTTCTTCATGGATATTGATGATGCTCCGCTGGTTGATAATGATAAGTTTTTATTAAGAGAGAGTCATAATCCAGTAACTAACATTACATGATGAGGTTGCTCCGTCTTTCTGGCATTTCCTTCTGGCTTAATTATATCTCCACCATGGATGGTTAGGTCTAGTGTGATTACCCTTTCAAAGGAATTGTCTCTCCAAAATGTTAATTTCTATATAGTCTCTCTAGAATGTCAAATCCCTAGCAATTCTAATTTTCATCTTTTTCGGTGAGAAACAGTATGTAAACTTAGCTAAACGAATACTATGTGACTCTAAAAGTTTCAATAATGCAACTAATTTTTTTCCATACCCTTTAACTTATATCTAACTGTTAGAGCACTGCTCGGTCGAACTCGCAAGCGTTACTATCTAAAGTTGTTTCTCAAGTTTAGTTGATCAAAACTATATACTTGATTTCTAGCCTACCTATAGCTACGTCTCGGATTAGGATAGAATGTGTAGTTGAGCTTTAGACTTCACGACGTTCACCAATTAAAGAAGAAGATCTACTGAGGAGCTTGGAGGAACTTCATCAACAAAAGATATGTGGAGACTAAAACTTATCTGTCACTCAGAAGTCTATTCTATTTTATCTTCTAATGATACTAAGTCGTATAGCTATATATACTTTTACATTATACACATTTTATATTTCGAGCGAGTTTATCTCGCTTATCTATTTATCGAAATATGTGTTGGAGTCTTTTTGCTTTAGTTATGTTCATCATATTCTTGATGCGTTTACTTGGAAACAATCTATTTGTTGGAAACTAAATATTATGTCAAAAGATGATCATGTGAAAATTACCTTGAACATCTTATATGATTTGTGTGAAACAGTCATTTGATGTTAGCTCGTGAAGTTTCGTATTGATCATTCGATCATTTGAAAAGTACTTGAAGCTAATGGTATGTGTGAGACTATAATTGTCTTCTTCCAAGGATGTTTCAATGATTGAAACAAGAGTTTAGGACAATCACCCATGTCTGGATACAAAACGGTATGCATACATAGTATGCGAATTGTATTGTGATGATTCAGGTTCGGAACTCTTATTTGCGTACCTAGTATGCAAACGGATTTACCTGAGAAGGTCCGGAATTCTTGTTTGCGTACCTAGTATGCGAACGGGTATACCTGAGTTGGGTCTGGAACAGTTCTTCGCGAACCGGGTTTGCGAACGGCTTGACTAGACCTAGGTCCGAAGCTGTTGTTCGCGTACCTAGTTTGCGAACACAGTGGTGAAGTTCTAAAATCGGTTATGTATGATTCTCATACTCATGAACTAAAACATTTATGATTTAAGGAATGGAAATTAACTTGGAAACCATGGCTTAATGTTCATGAATTGATTCTTGTATAAGTACTTTGTACGATTACAAATCAAACCGATTTCGATTCAATTTGTTCATATATATCACTATGAGATAGTGAACAATTGAAGAACTCTATTTGAAACACGTTTAGATTCATTTGATTATCTATCGTGATTGATTGATCTTCATTTTTTATCTAGAAGTGTTAGAAGAATACGGCTAAGACAAAAGTGTTCGTATGGCTAACTTTGGTTAACTGTTATTGTTAGGGCACTTCTCGGTCGAACTCGCAAGCGTTTCTACCTCAAGCTTGTTTGTCAAGTTTTGTTGATCAAAACTATAGTCTTGATTTGTAGTCTACTTATAGTTATGTCTCGAATTAGGATAGAATGTGTAGTTGAGCTTTAGACTTCACGGCGTTCACCGATTGAAGACGAAGATATACTGAGGAGAGCTTGGAGGAACTTCATCAACAAAAGGTATGTGGAGACTAAAACTTATCTATCACTCAGAAGTTTATTCTATTTTATCTCCTAATAAGACTAAGTCGTATAGCTATATATACTTTTATATTATACACATTTGATATTTTGAGTTGAGTTTAACTCGGTTATCTATTTTTCCAAATATGTGTTGGAAGCTTTTTGCTTTAGCTACATTCATCACATTCTTGACGAGTTTAGTTGGAAACAATTTATTTGTTGGGAATTAAATAATAAGTTAAAAGATGATCATGTGAAAATTTCCTTGAAACATCTTACATGATTTGTATGAGACAATCATTTGATGTCGACTCAGAAAGTATTCGATCACTTGAAAATTACTTGAAACTAATAGTTTGTGTGAGACAGCTATTATCATCTTCTAAGGATGTTTCAATGATTGACATGGGAGTTTACAACAAAAACCTTTGTCTGGATACAACACAGTATGCGTACCTAGTATGCAAACTATTTTGGTATGATTCGGGTCCGGCAACCTTGTTTGCATACCTAGTATGCGAACGGTTTTAAATGTTAAAGTCTGGGAACCTTGTTTGCATACTAGTATACGAACGGTTCTACCTAAGTTAGGTCCGGGAGTGCTGTTTGCATACCCGTATGCAAACGGCTGGACAAGACCAAAGTCCGGAAGCATGTTTTTCATACTCATGAGCAAATACATTTATGAATTAAGGAATGCAATCTTTGCAAACTGTGGCTTAATGTTCATGAATTGATTCTTACGAATCAATCCGATTTTGATTCAATTGGTTCATATATATATATTTCTATGAGATAGTGAACAATTAAATAACTCTATGTGGAACATAATTAGATTCATTTGATTATCTTTCATGATTGATTTATCATCATAGTTGATCTAGATGTGTTAGATGAATGTGTTTAAGACAAAATTGTTCATATGGCTAACTTCGGTTGACTGTTATTGAGCCAACTCAATATACACGTTTAGGTACGGTTACCCATATTTAAATCAAAGTATATTTCATTTGTGTGTAACAAGCTAATACCATCTAACGGTGAAGAGATATTTTTTTGGTTTTAAGCAGACTTAGCTTGAATCTTAAATCAGCTTTTCATCTAATGGTGAATATTGAATGCTTTGTTACTAAGCTATGTTAGCTTTGATTGAAAGCAAAATCTGATTTGAAAGACTATGATAGGTTGGGAAACCTACAATAAAATACTGCAAGTGCACAATGTCTAATTAGTAGAACAATGGCAAGTACAGGTCGTTCCCAGGAGGAGTGTGAAATACTACAACTAATTAGTATCAAAACTAACTAATCGATAAGATGATGTTTGAACGATTTTCAGAAATTTGGAACAAAATGAAATAATAATAATTCTAACAGTAAAAAACATGAGAGCGGGTTATTAGGATTTTCGGTTTCTACCAATTAATTATGCAAATTCTACTAGTCATTAAAAATATATTCCATGCATTTTCAAATATTGTTTCTCCGCTGTAATTTTCTTCGCTTCATGGGTAGTGATTCTAAAGCATTACCTATCAATCCTAAAGCATATCACGTCAAAGAACTTAACCAAAGCACGCCATATCAATTGAAAAGCATAAATAATCAAGAAAATCACATGAACAATAAAATAACAAGCCATATGAAGAAAAACTACTAGTCATTCAAATCATTATTGAGCATATAAATGTAGAGTTTACACAATTAATTTGGTTTCTACCTAAACCCTAACATGACTCTAGCTAGACATGGCTTTCTCAAAAGCCATAAACATATTAAAATCAAACTCTAGCTAATGAAAAATGAAGAATCGAAAACAAAACTTCAAAACCCTTTTCTACTTACAGCCCTATGACCGGGCTCTCCTCTCAAATAGTCGACACCCCTTTTTATAACCTTCCCTTTCTTTTATTTCATTAATCAAAGAATCAAAATAAATTATTCTATGAAAATATCTTTCATGCAAGTTGATGTCGTCATCAGTATCTTTTCCCAAATAGTATTGCCACCTCGTTCTTCCAATGAAATAATAATCTCTCCTTATTTCCAAAATCTCCCAAATGAAGAAAGAGTTACTTTAAATAATCTCACGTGTAAATATTCTTCAATTAAATCTTCACATGGCAAATAAATCATCTTTCCCGGTGGAATATATTTGTAATAAAGTAAGAAAGATAAAATACTCTCATTTTCAGTTTGCATGTGCCAACCCCACTTTGATTTCAATTCATTTGCTTCGTTTGTGCCTCGCCTATGAAACAATTTTATGTTGTTGATATATATGGAGATACCATGCGAGCTACATTTTGTCATTTTTTTCATTGTGGTTGCTGATATATGGAAATACCAGGATAACTTCATTTCATCATTGTGGTTGCTGATATATGGAAATACCAGGCCAACCCCATTTCATAATTGTGGTTGCTGATACATGGAAATACCAGGCCAACCCGGCTGCTGATACATGGAAATACCAGGCCAGCATAATAAGTGTCGCTGATATATAGAAATACCAGGCCAACATAATTGATCATTGTGGTTGCTGATACATGGAAATACCATGCTAACCATATTTCATCATTGTGGTTGTTGATATATGGAAGTACCAGGCCAACCACATTTTTTCATTTTCGTCGCAAACACCATTAAGTCTCACATTTTGCTGTTTATTCGCTGGATGATCGAATTCACTTGTACTTTCTACAAAACCACCAAAATAGTATTAGTAACTAAAATATTATATCATAGCTAATATAAATACGGGTATAAAATGATTTTTAGCATATACATGCTTATCAGACTATATGAGAGAGATCTCTAGCAACTGGAAAACATAATCCCGGCACTTTGTTGTGTCCTAGGTGCTACTAGAGTCGATTCTCCTTTAACTTAGGTTTTTCCAAAATCGTTATAAGTTAATGACTGGAAGACTTCATTTGAGATTCATGAAGCCAGACCCAACTATTTTATCTGTAGTTGCATGTTCTGATCTTATTTGTTCTATCGTATTGAGTACTATCTTTTCTAAGATTTGCTCGGGATTTATCTACGATATGTAAGATATAAAAAGTAATCACAAAGCTCTTCATCTCATTCTTTGTGATTCCACAGTAACTTCTTATACTACCATATAGATAAGTTATTGTGAGGTTATTTATATTTCTAGGCCGCTCTTCGGGAATATAATAACGGATTATCAATTGGTTCATGTTCACCTTGATTTATCAAAAGACGTAACAAAAACTTCATAGGTACTTCTGTGGTAGACAAAAATATCTATCAGAATAGACTTATCTGTGGGAGACAGATTTCTTTGTATGTCTTCGACTTTGGGTTGTAGAAACTCTTAGTTGTGGGTGAGATCAGCTAAGGCAATCAAGTGCGCAGAATCCGGCGTGGTTCTAGAAGCGTAAGGAACGCGACTGTACCTTAATCGGTGTGAGACTTGGTTAGGGATCGACTACATTCCAGTCCGAAGTTAACTTGTAGTAGACTAGTGTCTGTAGAGGCTTAATACAATGTGTTATTGAAATCTGGAATAAGTCTCGGGATTTTTCTGCATTTGCGGTTTCCTCGTTAACAAAACTTCTGGTGTCTGTGTTATTTCTTTTCCGTATTATATTTGTTTACATAATTGAAATATAATAGGTTGTGCATAGTTCAATCAATTGGTAAATCCGACCTTGATTGTTAGATATGAATTGATTGGCACTTAGGCATTGGTATTTGGTACCGTCCAAGTTATTTCTCATATCAATCGGTCTTACATATTTCTATTTGTTCGATTGCAGATTGTATTGAGAAATTGAGATATAACTCTTTGATATATTTGTTGTTTGAGCTCGTTTTATAAGCTGGTGCTCTCGGAATTATATTGGAGTTAGCCCATACAGATTGCCGAACGAATCATTGGGTGCGGTTTTTATACCCCCGCTTTTTCAATTAGTATTAGAGCAGGCAAACACGTTAAAGACCTCATAAGTCTGTGTTTGTAGCAATCAGACTCTATGGACAGAAATGCTATCTCTATAAACCTATCGCCAGTCTTAGATGGATTTAATTACTTATGGTGGATAATTGCTATGTGTTCCTATCTCCAAGCACGTGATTTTTAATCATGGATTCGTCTTGTTAATGTCTATAATCCTCCAATGGTTACAACAGATGGTGTAACTGTTTCAAAGGATATTGTTGAGTATGAGCCTGTCGAGATCCTTGCTGCAAAGCAAAATTATGACAGTTTGAATGCTATCATCCATGCCATTACCCCTGATCTTCAGCATCATGTAACTACGTGCACTCGGTCTAAACATGCTTGGGATATCTTAGAAACTTTATTTGAAGGGAATACCTCTGAGAAAGAAGCTAGGCTTTAAAACCTAAATTCTGATTGGGAAAACCTTTCGTATGGCTGATGAAGTTTCATTTGATGAGTTTAATCACAAAGTGTATGAAATTGTTAATGCATCTTTTGTATTGGGTAAGACTATTCCTGAAAAGGATATTATGATGAAAATTCTCAGATCGTTGCCATCTAGATATGATTCTAAGAAACATGCCCTCGTTGAGGGAAATAACCTCGAAACACTTTATAGAAACTCACTTGTTGGAAAGTTAAAATTACTTGATCATGATCAGAACACAGTTAGAACATCTGCGTTCAATGTTGTGACCAATATAAGCGGAATCTTCTAACTTGTCTTGGGCTGATGAATGTTGTCCAAATCATGTTGATCTTGATAGGTCATTTATTACACAAAAGATTAAGGATATTGTTAAGAGAACCAAAAGACCTTTAAAAAGGTTCTCCTTCTCTGATGCTTCAGATGATTCAATACAAGAAGTAAAATCAAGTCAATTTTTCAAGAATATGCTTGCTTCTGAAGTTTGCACATAAAATTTTTCTCTCTCAGCAGAAACTTCTATTAACTCAAATTCTGATTCAGAATACGAGTCTGACACTAGATTTTGAAATTCTTGGATAAAAATGAAGAAATTCATCAAGAAAAGTTACAATTGAAGAGTTTGTTGGAGAAACTTGAATCATCACTTCAGGTGAAAAATATTGATATTGGTTATCTTAATGATGAATTCACCAGAACCCTATCTCTAAAAGAGATAGAGATTGATGCTCTTAAGTGTGACCTGCAAAGGTTGGCTGGAAGCTCTGACAAGATCTCAACAATGTTATTTGGTCAGAAGTCTTTTGGGAACACAAATGGTATAGGGTTTAGAAGCAAGACTGTGAGCGCTGTCAATTCCTTTGTTCCAGCCAGTTTTGGAAAAGTGGATATAGAAGGTTGTGATAAACAGGAGGCCAATCAACCAAAAAAAGTTTTTCTATGAATTGTTTATTTTGTGGAAATTCGAATCATGTTCAAAGTAAGTGTTGTAAATTCAAGAGGAAAAACAAAAGAATTGCCAAGCTTCAAGGTGACATGCAAAGAATGAATATGGCTTTGGGTGACCAGCAAGGAATCCCTGAAGACAAGAAGAAGTCTAAGAGAACCAGAGTCAGACGAGGTAAGAAGTCTGTTTATACAATAAACCTTGAAATGTCATCATGTGACGAAGTGAGCACTTTGCTGACTCCATCACTACCTAATTATAGTGATGCGTGAATCCTCATTATTAACTTGAGAATGTGAGGATTGCATCAAGGTTGATCAAGTCTTGTATAATAGTTTATTTCTTATCCCAGAATTTACTTAAGGTTATATAAGTTATATTTTTCAAAGTGAATCTTTTCTTCAGAAAAATAGTTAATGGATCGTGAACCGTGAAGATTTTTTAAAAATGCATCCTGAGAAACTCTGTAGGGTTTGGTATTCTATGCTCTATTTATATTCCCTTGTGATCAAAATGCCCTTCACTCTCTTTTCCTTGAAAGATACAGTATCATGGCTCCTATAACTAGATATACCACAAAAAGGGATGTAGTTGAAGCAGTTAATGTGTATCTATGTGAAGGAATCCAATCCTCAAGGAAGAAAAGTAAGAGGCCTACAAATGATGAAAAAGGTTATACTTCTAACTGTTTTTTGTCTGTTTGTCATCATGATAATAAGAAATTGTGGAATCACAAACGATGAGACGAAGATGTTTGTGACTAATTTTTATCTTGCCTATCGGAGATTAAATCTCGAGCCAATCTTAGAGAAGATAGTACTCAATCACAATAGAAACAACAAAATCAGATCACGCAACTACAGAGAAAATAGTTGGGCCTGACTTCACAATCCCAATGAATTCTTTAAGTCGTTAACCTACTGGGTTTCGTGAAAAACCTAAGGTTAAAAGAGAATCGACTCTAGTCACAACTAGTATCACACAGGAGGTGTGGGGATTAAGTTTTCCAGTTGCTAGAGTTATCCTTTATATAGTCTTCAAAATCAAGGTTTGCAATCAATGTTACCTTGGTAACAAAGCATTCAATATTCACCGTTGGATGAAAACCTGATTAGATTCAAACTAATATCTTTCAACAGTTAGATCGAACTTAGCTTGTCACACACAAATGAAATGTACCTTCATTTAGATACGATTAACTGTACCTAAACGTGTACACCTTGTTGGCTCAACAATAGTTAACCGAAGTTAGCCATATGAACACTTTCATATCAACCTTATTCATCTTCACCATAACTAGTTCAAATGACTCAAATGAAACTAGTTCTAGAGTTGTTCAATTGTTTATATTCTCATAGAAGTATACAAGACACAATTGAAGCAAAATCGATTTTGATTCACTCGAATCAAGTCATGAACATTATAGCAACGGTTTACAAAAGATTGCATTCCTTATTATATGAATGTATTAGTTCATGAACAAACCAATTTTAGAACATCATCCACTTAGGTGTGCATACGAGTATGCATACCTTAATAGCCGGACCAAGTTTGGGTTTCGCCAGTACGCGAACTGGTATGCATACCATCCAAACTCGGCAGAAATTCGCGGACCTGAACCTTATGCCAGTACGCGTACCGGTTTGCATATCAGGTTCCCAGACTTTCCCAAAACCAACAAGTACGCATACGGGTATGCATACCATGGTTCCCATACATGGATTACATATATGCAAGTATGTTAGAGCATTGCTCGGTTGAACCCACCAAGCGTTGGTATGTCAAGTTTGGTTGTCATATTTTAGTGAATCAAAACTCATGTTAAGAGTCGCTTGATTATGTACTAGAGTCAACTTCATATAGGTTAGCTTGAAAGTATTAGGATATGAGACATTACAAGTATTGCGAAGACTTGAAGATGTGAAGAATCAAGGAGCTACAACGACAACAATCATCCTTCCACTTGAGGTTAGTGATATTTTACTTGAATTGTTTCATTCCCTAACGTATATTTCAAGTCATGCATATTGAAAACATAACTGCGAAGCATATTTGAACTCTATATAGACATAGTATTAAGGAATACAATACGAGGTTTATTGCTTAACCATTAAACTTTGTAGATAATACATCGCCATAATCATTGGAATGCTATTGTGATTATGTATGGGTATGAGGTGAGGATTTCATCCTAGGGAACAATGTTTACATGTGTTCTAAGGAAGTAAGTTCATAAAGTTTTTTGTGAACCGAAAAGGAAACTGCCAGGTGTTATTGGTTTTGTTCTTCATTGCATATCTTATGAACAACCAGTATGTGTGATTGAGTATAACCGCTCACAACTTGTTTGTGTTCTTGGTAGAACTATTCACAAAGGCCTGACTTATGCATTGGTATGACTTTTATTAGTGAAACCGATCTTAAGTAATCATGTGAGATGGTATGACCGGGTTTGTGTTGTGTCTGACCAAATTTGGGAAAGGGGAACCGATCCTTGTAAGAGGTGCAATACATCACAAAAGAGAACCGGTCCTTGTATGAGGTGCAACAAGGTTTATAGCAGAAAGGGGAACAGATCCTATGGACATGTGCAACACGCTTTTAGGCAAAGGAGAACCGATCCTATGGACATGTGCAACACATATAAGTTAGATACAATATATATGTGGGGAACCGATCCTAGTACCTAGTCAACCGAATTTTGGAAAGATAGTGTGACTATGCACAGTACTCAAATGGAGGTAGAACCGAAACTTGTTTTGGTAGAATCGTTAAACCCATGATTGTGATTGAATGTTTGTTTGATCAATCACGTAGTTCTTGAAATTCAGATGAACCAATTCTAAACTTGTTTGGAAGTGTGGAAAATCGGTTTCAAGGTTGTAAGTGTCAAAGAGAACTTACAAAGGAAGGATGTCGACATACTTTGAACACGTGATGTGAATGTTTATTTATTTAATTGTTCAAAGTTATTCCTTAATAGCTAAAGGAAGAAAATCCCAGGATCGAAACATAAGTAAGTTAAGAATCTTTTAATTAAGGTTATTAATTTCATTTTGTAGGGAAATACAAGAATTAGTATTATGCATTTACTAATTAGATTTTCCGAGAGATTTCGATCATTATTTTTGGACAGAGCATTTCCAGGAATTATGGAAACCGAATTTGTGCTTTAATGAATATCTTGAGAATATTTTCGGTTTTGGAAATTCCTTGGTGTCCAAACTTCCTTGTATATATATACTTGAAGTTTGCCTTTCTAGCAAACTAATCCTTCGTAACAACAGACTTCCTCTTTTGTTGTTGTTACTGGTATAGCCGCCTATTCGGAGAGGAGAGTAACCTAATTAGGCGAAATCTCTTACGGACGCTCAGTTTAAAGTATTCTTTGGGATTCATAAGCTCTAGCGTGTACCGTTGGTGGGAAACTAGATAATTGTTGTTTATCTTTTGTTTTCGATTGATTTGATTGACTAACGGTTGTTAAATATTTGAATGCACCTAGTTTGTTTATTCTTGAGAACCTTCTCTTCTGATATAAGGCTCACTCAAACTAGATCAAAGACTTAATGTTTCTACGGATCTAAGTTTTCCTAGATCTGTAAGATAGATTCATTGATTTTCCATTGTTAACAGACTTCGCTCTGTGCGACAAATCAATAAGGAATCAAATTTGTTTTTGCATGTTGTTACTCTGAAGATTAAATCGAAGATTGAAGACTTTGAAGATTTGAAGAAGAAGTTGTTGTGAATCATTAAGAAGATATACTAGATCTAGTCCTAAAGAGAATGTATGTTCTGGTAGGATATTGGGTATCAAATATCTATTGAGAACTTAGGTTCTACTAGATATTATCAAAACAAGAATACTGTTGAAGCTGAGTAACTAGGATTTTAGTTTACTTAGTATAGTCTACACGAAGTTGCATGTTTAATTTTTGTAGCGTCTTAATTCATTGAGTATTCAAATCTGGACTAGGTCCCGGGGTTTTTCTACAAGATTGTAGTTTTCCTTGTTAACAAAATTCTGGTGTGTGCTTTACTTTATTTCCGCGTTATAATTGTTTTTATATTATAATTAAAGTATTACACTTGTATGTTAACTAGGCACTTGATATTTATCTTATAAGGTTTCAATTATCAAGTGAACACTTTGTTGTAGTATTGTCTCGATTTCATATCCATAGACGATCACACAAAGTGTATTGGATTTCTCCACTTGTCTGATATAATCATTCACGTGTTAGGCCAGTCCGGACTAACCCTATTTCAAGTGGACACTGTGTTGAAATATTCCTTGAGTGATTGTTGCTCCAAGAGGTTTATACACAGTAGAGATTGAATAGGTTGTGATCAAATAAAAATATTGTGGTGTATTTGGGTACCCTCGTCTTTTCAATTGGTATCAGGGCGGGCAAACACGAAAAGATCTAACAATTTGTGTTTGGTGTGATCCAACCTATTAAGTTTTGAATCAAATGATAATTGATTCGGTTAACGTACCTCCAGGGTTTGATGGCTCAAACTATCTATGGTGGAAAATGGCTATGCAGTCTTTTCTTCAAGCTCATGACTTTAAAACTTGGGTTTTAGTTATTGATGGGTATGTACACCCAAAAGTACTGGTCAACAACTCGACCACTGAGTTTAGACTAAAGGAATTGAAAGAATTCACTAATGAAGAAAAATTGCTTTCGAAGCAAAATTCTTATGGATTAAACGCCATTATACATGTTGTAACTCGAGATCTCCATCATCATGTAACCAAGTGTAAAACATCAAAGGAGGCTTGAGATATTCTTAATATCGTATTTGAAGGGAATTCCTCTAAAAAAGAAGCTAGGCTTCAAACCATATCTTCTAGATGGGAAAATCATCATATGGATGAAGACGATACCTTTGATGAGTTTGATCAAAAACTTTCTGGAATAGTGAATGCCTCTTATGCTTTAGGAAAAACTATTTCAGATAAAGATATTGTGTGTAAAATTCTAAGGTCTTTACCACCAAGATACGAATCTAAAAAGCATGCCATCATGGAAGCTAATGATCTTTCCACACTGTCTAGAAGCGCTCTAGTTGGTAAATTAAAGATCTTTGACCAGGGTATTACCCTTAAATCTGTAACTAATACTTGTTCTTCGGATACAGAAACTGAGAATTGCAGTATTGATACGACTGCACGACAATTTAAAAAGTTATTAAGACAAAAGAAAATGAGTTCTTCTCCTTTTCAAAAATCACAAAAACGTGTAGAGAATAAAGAACAAAATAATTGTGATAGCTCTAATTGTTCCAAGGATCAAGAGAACAAATATTTTCATGCAACTGTTGAATGCACACCTGAAAAGGATACTGAAGTAACTTCAGAAACAAAGGCACTTGAATGTGATAGACTTTGTAAAGAGAATGAAAGTCTTAAAAAGGAACTTGATATTCTATATAATAATATAGAACGTGTAAGTAATGGTCAAACTTATCTTGAAGTCTTGGAATAATATAGAAAACAAATTGAAAAAGGTGATGATCGAGCAGCCCCAGAGCCAAAGACACTCAACTGTGATCTTCGTGAAGAGAATGAAAGATTGAAAAGGGAACTTGATGAATTGGAGAATGATATAGAGATCATTGGTTCTATTAATTATATTGAATGCATGAAATGTTACAGAGAGCAAATTGAAGAAGGTCATGATCGAGAAGTGAAGCTACACACAGAGTTGGAGAATCTAAAGAACACCAAGGTAAGTAATTCTACCAAATCTGAAATAGATTATAAAGTTCAAATTGATAAATTTAAGGTTGATTTAGATAATGCTCTCGAATTAAAAACATTGGAAAAAGAGAGTGTGGGTCTAAAAGCGGACTTGAAAAAGTTCGATAGTAGCACAAAACAACGTGACTCAATGTTGAAGTCAAATAGAGTTCCTCGTGACATGCGAAGACTGGGATACAAAGGTAAACAAACTTTGAATGCTAAAAAGGAGACAGAGTTTGTAAAGCCTAAAGACTCTGCTGAAGAAATTGCTTCAAAAGTTTCCAAAAAAGATTGCTCTTCCATAAAAGAAAAATCTGTAGCACCTTCATCTTCAGCAAAATATGGAAAACGTAAATTCCGTCAAATTCTGTTAGAGCATTGCTCGGTCGAACTCGCATGCGTTTCTATATCAAGCATGTTTGTCAATGTTAGTTATCAAAACTATAAGTCTTGATTTCTAGTCTATTATAGCTAAGTCTCGGACTAGGATATAAAGTGTAGTTGAGCTCAAGAACTTCATGGCGATTCATCATACAAGTAGAAGAACTACTCAAGGAACCGGTGGAACTTCTCGACAAAAAGGTATGTGAAGAATTGAACTTATCTATCACTCAAAAGTCTATCTACTCTATCTCCTACTCTTTGAGACAAGAAGTCTTATGCTATATATATATAGACTTGGATTATACACATTTGGTATTTCGAGCCGAGTATACCTCGCCTATCTATATCTCGAAATATGTGTTGGTAAGCTTTTCGCTTCGATCAAGTTTATCTTTACCATGTGACGAAAGTCATGATATGTTTCAATCATCTTGAAAATTTCTTTGACGAGAAATGGTGTAACAACTGTATAACGTCCTCTAAGAATGTTTCAATGATTGAAATGTGAGTTTAGATTACATAACCAATGGTGGACATAAGCATTGTTGTGGAAACACATTTATGTATAAGTCCTATTCCTTGAACCAAAGTTTGCGAACTTTTTTGATCAAGAGAACCGGAAGAATTGCGTGAGCCAAGTCCGCGAACTTCCGAAGTTCTCAAACCTGAGAATTTATGCTGGAGTTGACAAACTACTTGCGTGAAGTTAAGTCCGCGAAACCAGTCCGCGAACCGGCGAAGTTCTCATACCCGAGAATTTCTGCTGGAGTTTGTAAACTCTGCCCGGTAACTTAAGTCCGCGAACCTAGTCTGCGAACTTGAGATGGTTATATATCCGAAGATGATTTCTGAACTTAAACTTAAAAAGACTAAGGAATGCAGTTTGCAAACCGTGGATATAAAAGTTCATGAACCGATTCAAGTGAATCAAATCATCTTTGCTTCAATTGTGTCTTGTGTAGTACACAAGATTTCCTTACAATTGAACAACTCTCTAACTAGTTCATTTGAAGTCATTTGAACTAGTTATGGTGAAGAAGAACATGGTTGATATGAAATGTCATATGGCTAACCTTTTGGTTAACTATTGTTGAACCAACAAGTGCATACGTTTGGGTACGGTTAACAAACCTAGAAACATGCATTGTCAAGTGTGTGTAACAAGCTAAGTTTTCGATCTAACGGTTGAGAAATATTAGCTTGAATCTAAATCAGGTTTTCATCTAACGGTGAATATTTAATTCTTTGTTACTAAGCTAACATTGATTGCAAACCCTGATTTGAAAGACTATATAAAGGAGACATCTAGTATTGTGCAAAACTAATACCCACACCTTACGCGTGATACTAGTTTGCGTGCTAGAGTCGATTCTCCTTTAACCTTTGGTTTTCTTCTTCTAAAACCAGGTTAACGACTTAAAGACTTCATTGGGATTGTGAAGCCAGACCGATACTACTTTTATCGTAGTTGTGTGATCTGATCTTGCATCTTCTATCGTACGAGTACAATCAGATTGATTGGCTTGAGATTTATATCTTCGATAGGCAAGATATAAAAAGTAATCATAAACATCTTCGTCTCATTGTTTGTGATTCCGCAACATCTTGTTTCGCTACCATACGATTAAGATTGTTGTGAGGTGATTGATAACTCTAGGTTGTTCTTCGGGAATATAAGACCGGATAATCAATAGGTTACCTTGATTATTATCAATAGATGGAACAAAACCTTTAGGGTTTATCTGCAGGAGACAGACTGATCCTTTGATAGACTTGTCTGTGTGAGATAGATTTGTTTATTGTCAAAGCCTACGATTTTGGGTCCTCGCAACTCTTAGTTGTGGGTGAGATCAGCTAAGGGAATCAAGTGCGCAGTATCCTACTGGGATCATAGGCGTATGAGCATAATTGTACCTTGGATCAGTGGTAGATTGATTGGGGTTCAAATACAGTCCAGTTCGAAGTTAGCTTGGAGTAGGCTAGTGTCTATAGCGTCTTAATACAATGTGTGTTCAATCTGGACTAGGTCCCGGGGTTTTTCTGCATTTGCAGTTTCCTCGTTAACAAAATTTCTAGTGTCTGTGTTATTTCAATTTCCGCATTATATTGTTTTATCTTTATAATTGAAATAATACAGGTTGTGCATTAAATCATCAATTAGAGTAATCCAACCTTTGGTTGTTGATTGTCACTGATTGATCCTTGGATATTGGTATTTGGTACCATCCAAGTTATTCCTTGTGTTTGATTAAAGACTCGCCGATTTCTATTAGCTTAAGTAAATCAAAACAAGAGAGTGATATTAACTCCTTGAGATACTTTTACCTAGATTGAGTCTGATTGTCTAGTATATTCTCTAGAAAGTATTTCGGAGTTAGTCCATACAGATTGCTAAGCGAAATATTGGGTGGTGTTGTTAGACCCCCACTTTTTCAATTGGTATCAGAGCAGGAAAACACGTTCAAGACCTTACAAGTCTATGTTTGTAGCGATCTGACTCTATGGACAGAGGTGCTATCTCTATTAACGTACCACCAGTATTCGATGACTCTAATTACTTATGGTGGAAAATTGTTACGCGAGCTTTTCTTTAAGCACGTGATTTTCAATCATGGGTATATGTTGTTAATGGCTATGATGCTCCCGTTCTCGACAAAAAGGTATGTGAAGACTTGAACCTATCTATCACTCAAAAGTCTATCTACTCTATCTCCTACTCTTTGAGACAAGAATTCGTATGTTATATATATAGACTTGGATTGTACATATTTGGTATTTCGAGTCGAGTATACCTCGCCTATCTATATCTCGAAATATGTGTTGGTAAGCTTTTCGCTTCTATCAAGTTTATCTTTACCATGTGACGAAATTCATGATATGTTTCAATCATCTTGAAAATTGCTTTGACGAGAAATGGTGTAACAACTATATAACGTCCTCTAAGAATGTTTCATTGATTGAAATGAGAGTTTAGATTACATAACCAATGGTGGACATAAGCATTGTTGTGGAAACACATTTATGTATAAGTCCTATTCCTTGAACCAAAGTTTGCGAACTTTGTTGATCAAAAGAACCGGAAGAACGGCGTGAGTCAAGTCCGCGAACTCAGTTCGCGAACTGCCGAAGTTCTCAAACCCGAGAATTTCTACTGGAGTTGACAAACTACTTGCGTGAAGCTAAGTCTGCGAACTCAGTCCGCGAACCGGCGAAGTTCTCATACCCGAGAATTTCTGCTGGAGTTTGTAAACTCTGCCCGGTAACTTAAGTCCGCGAACCTAGTCTGCGAACTTGAGAAGGTTATATATATCTGAAGATGATTTCTGAACTTAAAATTAAAAATACTAAGGAATGCAGTTTGCAAACCGTGGCTATAAAAGTTCATGAACCGATTCAAGTGAATCAAATCATCTTTGATTCAATTGTGTCTTGTGTAGTACATAAGAGTTCCTTGCAATTGAACAACTCTCTAACTAGTTCATTTGAAGTCATTTGAACTAGTTATGGTGAATAAGAACATGGTTGATATGAAATGCTCATATGACTAACCTTTTGGTTAACTATTGTTGAACCAACAAGCGCATATGTTTGGGTACGGTTAACAAAACTAGAAGCGTGCATTGTCAAGTATGTGTAACAAGCTAAGTTTTCGATCTAACGGTTGAGAAATATTAGCTTGAATCTAAATCAAGTTTTCATCTAAGGGTGAATATTGAATTCTTTGTTACTAAGCTAACATTGATTGCAAACCCTGATTTGAAAGACTATATAAAGGAGACATCTAGTATTGTGCAAAACTAATCCCCACACCTTACGTGTGATACTAATTTGCGTACTAGAGTCTATTCTCATTTAACCTTTGGTTTTATTCTTCTAAAACCAGGTTAACGACTTAAATACTTCATTGGGATCATGAAGCCAGACCGATACTACTTTTATCGTAGTTGTGTGATCTGATCTTGCATTTTCTATCGTACGAGTACAATCAGATTGATTGGCTTGAGATTGATATCTCCGATAGGCAAGATATAAAAAGTAATCACAAACATCTTCGTCTCATTGTTTGTGATTCCGCAACATCTTGTTTCGCTACCATACGATTAAGATTGTTGTGAGGTCATTGATAACTCCAAGCTGTTCTTCGGGAATATAAGACTGGATTATCAATTGGTTCATGTTCACCTTGATTATTATCAAAAGACGGAACAAAACCTTTAGGGTTTATCTGTGGTAGACAGATTGATTCTTTGATAGACTTGTCTGTGTGAGACAGATTTGTTTATTATCAAATCCTGCGATTTTGGGTCGTAGCAACTCTTAGTTGTGGGTGAGATCTGCTAAGGGAATCAAGTGCGCAGTATCATGCTGGGATCAGATGCGTAGGAGAATAATTGTACCTTGGATCAGTGGGAGATTGATTGGGGTTCAACTACAGTCCAGTCCGAAGTTAGCTTGGAGTAGGCTAGTGTCTGTAGCAGCTTAATACAGTGTGTGTTCAATCTGGACTAGATCCCGGGGTTTTTCTGCATTTGCAGTTTCCTCATTAACAAAATTTCTGGTGTCTGTGTTATTTCAATTTCCGCATTATATTGTTTTATCTTTATAATTGAAATAATACAGGTTGTGCGTTAGATCATCAATTAGAGTAATCCAACCTTTGGTTGTTGATTGTCATTGATTGATACTTGGGTATTGGTCTTTGGTACCATCCAAGTTATTCCTTGTGTTTGATTAAAAACTCGTTGATTTCTATTAGCTTGAGTAAATCAAAACAAGAGAGAGATATTAACTCCTTGATATACTTTTACCTAGATTAAGTCTGACTGTCTAGTTGATTCTCTAGAAAGTATTTCGTAGTCAGTCCATACATATTGATAAGCGAAATATTGGGTGGTGTTGTTAGACCCCCGCTTTTTCAAACTCCAATACAAGTGGATCCACAACAAGGTAACACTAAGCCTCATATTTCGTATGTTACTAAGCATTGATCTTATTGTGGAAGTAAAGGACATTTGGAAAGGGGGTGCAGATTCCGTAAAAGGAATGAGAAAGCCATAGATGCACGTGTTTCCGCAAAATTGGCTGAACTCAATAATGCTTCTCGTACTAAATCAGGACATCATTGTCCTAAAAATGAGCAAAAGAATTATTGTAATGATAGTTCAAAGTTTGCTGGTCAGGCTTCGACAAAGTTTTCTCATTATCGCTCAAACGATAAAAGAAGAGATAACTTTGTAAAAACCAGATCTGATGTTCCAAATTGGAGAAAGGCTAACTCTAAGAGTTTTCCACATTTCAGTTACCCTAATGTTTCCTCAAGAGATTCATCGTGGATTTCAGGAGGAAATAATAGGAAAAACAAAGCTGCTCCTGTAAAACCCATTTCTAAATAGATTCCAAAGTCTTCTCTAAAGACACCAGGAAGGTATCAAAGGATAGTCACAATGATGATACTCGAATGATAAGTTTCAATACTCATGACATTCAGAATATTGTGCTAAACGTTCTTGATCAAATGAATGTAGCTCCATGTTTTCATCGTTATATGAGATAATTAAATCTCATATCGGTTACCTTTTTACGATTTTGTGACTTTTGATTTAGCGAGTTTCATATATAACCTTTTGGGTTGCTCAATCAAATAATCATAAAAGGATGATGACAATTAATCCCATATGTGAGTCACGATTATATTATTATCAATTTATTTTTCGTAAGTTGTGTATATGGTATACATATGAGTTTTTGGTATTAACTTATTACTATTAGCACGTAATAGTTAAAACCACTCAACCTTTTTCTGGTAAAGGTTGCTTTTGTTGTTCTTATGTCTTTGCGAAAGGATGACAAAACATTGAAGAGAAGAGGATGCGGAGCTTGAGGTAACAAATTTGTTAGTTAATCATTTTCCTGTTTAAGAAAAGCATGATTTTATTGCATATATTCTGCTTTTGCTTAACAAATTTTCGGTACAATTGATGTTTTTTCCATTATTTGTGAATGGATATTTATGTGTGATTCAATTGGTTCCGGTTAAGAAAAACTATTGTTATCTTGCTTTATTGTGTGGTATCAATTGTTTAGGCTTACGAAATTTCGGGGCAATTGCAGTGCTTTTAATGTCTATGTTGTTTCATTTGCTTCCGGATGAGGTGAATAATTATACAAGTTGATTTGTGTTGGTTTATATGAATTATTTATGGCTTAACAAAATAAAAGGTGTACGGGATGATTTGTTTAATCCAATTCGATTCCGGTTAAGATAAACTAAGTTAATTTTGATCTTAGTTAGGCTTATCGAAGTGAGGTTTCGGTTATTCAAGTCTAATCGAATGCCTTAACAAGAAATACTAGTTAACTAACCTAGTACTTGTCTTGTTTAAAATTGAAAGGTCTAAGTTTATGGATAATTAGAACCTAATGAGAAAAATAGAGTTATCTTTATTTTGGTCTTATCGAATTAAGCGACTTTATTTGTACAATCGGTTTAGAAAAGGAACTAAGGTGCTTAGTTGATTTATGGTTTCCTAAACTAAATTGAAAAATTGTTTCCTTGGTAACATGTCATAATAAAACTACTTGTAGTTTCGTTTTTGATATTGGTTATCAGAACATGGTGTGTGGAACCCTCGTGCTCAACTCTATAGGTTGCAAGTCTATTCTGAGATTTGTAAGATTCTTTTCGTGTTGTCCTTTATTTTTTTCGTTTCTTTGTCATTTTTGTGACAAAAGGGGGAGAAATATGGAGTAAACAGGTGATACTGGTATCGATTTTATATTGATTGGTATCGCTAAGGAAAAGAACAGTGGTGCTTGAACGTTTATCTAACGAAAGAGTGAAAGCACAGACTAAGGGGGAGTAACATGTCATATGAATTGGTATAACAAAGAAGTGCGTATTGAATATCTACCTATCTTCCTTAGGGGGAGTATTTGCTTTGTTTTATAATGTCAACAACGACATTCTCAAGGATTGAATGTAAGCAGTTTTATTGTGTTGTTGGATTCGGGAATCAAGCGTATGTGTAATGAATTCTTGTAATTTGTTTATTCATATGATGTAAGAGTTTTGTCACTAAAATTGACAAAGGGGGAGATTGTTAGAGCATTGCTCGGTTGAACCCTCCAAGCGTTGGTATGTCAAGTTTGATTGTCATATTTTAGTGAATCAAAACTCATGTTAAGAGTCGCTTGATTATGTACTAGAGTCGACTTCGTATAGGTTAGCTTGAAAGTATTAGGATATGAGACATTACAAGTATTGTGAAGAATTGAATATGTGAAGAAGCAAGGAGATACAACGACAACAATCATCCTTCCACTTGAGGTTAGTGATATTTGACTTGAACTGTTTCATTCCCTAACATATCTTTCAAGTCGTGCATATTGAAAACATAACTGCGAAGCATATTTGAACTCTAGATAGACATAGTATTAAGGAATACAATACGAGGTTCATTGCTTAATCATTAAACTTTGTAGATAAGACATCGTCATAATCATTTGAATGCTATTGTTATTATGTATGGGTATGAGGTGAGGATTTCATCCTAGGGAACAATGTTTACATATGCTCTAAGGAAGTAAGTTCATAAACTTGTTTGTGAACCGAAAAGGAAATTGCCAGGTGTTATTGATTTTGTTATTCATTTCATATCTTATGAACAACCAATATGTGTGATTAAGTATAACCTCTCACAACTTGTTTGTGTTCTTGGTAAAACTATTCACAAAGGCCTGACTTATATATTGGTATGACTTTTATTAGTGAAATCGATCTTAAGTAATCACCTGAGATGGTATGGTCGGGTTTGTGTTGTGTCTGACCAAATTTGGGAAATGGGAACCGATCCTAGTAAGAGGTGCAGTACATCACAAAGGGGAACCGATCCTTGTATGAGGTGCAGCAAGGTTTATAGCAGAAAGGGGAACCGATCCTATGGACATGTGCAACACATATAAGTTAGATACCATATATATGTGGGGAACCGATCCTAGTACCTAGTCAACCAAATTTTGGAAATCTAGTGTGACTATGCACAGTACTCACATGGAGGTAGAATCGAAACTTGTTTTGGTAGAACCGTTAAACCCATGATTTTGATTCAATGTTTGTTTGATCAATCACATAGTTCTTGAAATTCAGATGAACCAATTCTAAACTTGTTTGGAAGTGTGGCAAATCGGTTTCAAGGTTGTAAGTGTGAAAGAGAACTTACAAAGTAAGGATGTCGACATACTTTGAACACGTATTGTGAATGTTTATTTATTTAATTGTTCAAAGTTATTCCTTAATAGCTAAAGGAAGAAAATTCCAGGATCGAAACATAAGTAAGTTAAGAATATTTTAATTAAAGTTATTAATTTAATTTTGTAGAGAAATACAAGAATTAGTAATGTGCATTTACTAATTAGATTTTCAGAGAGATCGATCATTATTTTTGGACAGAGCATTTCCAGGAATTATGGAAACCGAATTTGTGCATTGAGAATATTTTCGTTTTTGGAAAATCCTTGGTGTCCAAACTTCCTTGTCTATAAATACTTGAAGTTTGCCTTTCTAGCAAGCTAATCCTTCGTAACAACAAACTTCCTCTTTTGTTGTTGTTACTGGTATAACCGCCTATTCGGAGAGGAGAGTAACCTAATTAGGAGAAATCTCTTACGGCCGCTCAGTTTAAAGTCTTCTTTGAGATTGAGAAGCTCTAGCGTGTACCGTTGGTGGGAAACTAGATAATTGCAGTTTATCTTTTGTTTTCGATTGATTTGATTGACTAACAGTTGTTGAATCTTTGATTGCACCTAGTTTGTTTATTCTTGAGAACCTTCTCTTCTGGTATAAGGCTCACTCAAACTAGATCAAGGATTTAACGTTTCTACGGATTTAAGTTTTTCTAGATCCGTAAGATAGATTCATTGATTTGCCGTTGTTAACCGACTCCGCTCTGTGCGACAAATCAATAAGGAATCAAGTTTGTTTGTGCTGGTTGTTACTATGAAGATTAAATCGAAGATTGAAGACTTTGAAGATTTGAAGAAGAAGTTGTTGTGAATCATTAAGAAGATATACTAGATCCAGTCCTAAAGAGAACGTCTGTTCTGCTAGGATATTGGGTGTCAAATATCTATTGAAAACTTCGGTTCTGCTAAATATTATCAAAACAAGAATACTGCTGAAGCTGAGTAACTAGGATTTTAGTTTACTTAGTATAGTCTACACGAAGTTGCATGTTTAATTTTTGTAGCGTCTTAATTCATTGAGTATTCAAATCTGGACTAGGTCCCGGCGTTTTTCTACAAGATTATAGTTTTCCTCGTTAGCAAAATTCTGGTGTGTGCTTTACTTTATTTCCGCATTATAATTGTTTTTATATTATAGTTAAAGTAATTACACTTGTATGTTAACTAGGCAATTTATATTTATCTTATAAGGTTTCAATTATCAAGTGAACACTTTGTTGTAGTATTTTCTCGATTTCATATCCATAGACGATCACACAAAATGTATTGGATTTCTCCACTTGTATGATATAATTATTCACGTGTTAGGCCGGTCCGGACTAACCCTATTTCAAGTGGATACTGTGTTGAAATATTCCTTGAGTGATTGTTGCTCCAAGAGATTTATACACAGTAGATATTGAATAGTTTGTGATCAAATAAAAAGATTGTGGTGTATTTGGGTACCCTCGTCTTTTCAAAGTACGCATACTATATGCTTAAATGCATTTATTCTAAACTCTATTTCAATCATTGAAACTTTCTTAGAGGATGACAATAGTTGTTTTCACTAATTATTAGCATCAAATCGATTTTCAAGTTATTGAAATAATCAATACGAAACATTCTGAGTCTACAACAAATGACTGTATCACACAAATCATGTAAGATGTTACCAGGCGATTTTCATATGATCATCTTTTGAATTTCGTCAAGAGTATAAGACGAACTTGGTAGCGAAAGCTTACCAACACATATTTCGAGAAATATGTAAGCGAGTTAAACTCAGCTTGAAATATCAAATGTGTATAATCGAAGTCTATATAGCTACACGACTTTTGTCTCAAATAGGATATAGAGTATATAGACTTTTGAGTGATAGATGAGCTCAAGTCTCCACATATCTTTTGTTGATGAAGTTCCACAAGCTCCCCTTAGTAGTTCTTCGTCTTCAATCGGTGAACGTTGTGAAGTCTAATGCTCAACTACACTTTCTATCCTAATCCGAGACTTATCTATAAGTAGACTAGAAATAAAGACTTATAGTTTTGGCAACTAAACTTGATAACAAGCTTGAGATAACAACGCTTGCGAGTTCGACCAAGCAGTGCTCTAACAATCTCCCCTTTGTCAATTTTAGTGAGAAAACTATCAATACATATGGAATACAAAATAAATAAACTTTGTACCTCTCAATCCAAAAGCTTGATTTCCTTGGTTCTTCAACATTACTCGAAATCTTCATCACTTCCACATGGGATATCTGACCCACAATCATAGAAATCCAATCTCCAATAGTCTTGCAAAATAAGAGCAGTGACATGGATATTAAAAAGTCTCATAGAAAGTCTTAATTAGACTTTTGGTTAGACCTCTAACTATTTCCATGCCATCAATTTTATTTCACAAAATCTACATTTACTACAAAATCATAGAAAAATAAATAAATTATGTGTATCTAATTTTAAATATAATAGGGTGATATCGTAACCATTAGAGGCGAGATTTTGTAAAATCAAATGTCTTCTTTAGACCAAGTATGAAAACCCTCACAAATGAAAAATCTAATAATAATCTAGACATATGATTTTTCAATTTTAAATATAATTGGATGATACCGTAACCATTATAGGAGAGATTTTTTAAGATCAAATGTCTTCCTTAGATCAGGTATGAAAATCCTCACAAATAAAATCTCTAATAATAATCTAGAAGTATGATTTTTCTACCTACCGTTGGAAGTGCGCTTATTATACCAAGACTTATTAACTGCAGCTCTAGCTAGTTTTTGCCAGAGGCCTGCTTATAAGAAGCAAAGAAAAAGGAAAAAAATAATCTTAACATTCCATTATTATAATATATTTTATTAACCTATTCATCTAGTATTGGTTAAAATAAGTAAACCGGCCTTGCTTATGCCAACTAATTTCCTTTAACCTAAATAACCATCGAACAAACATTCTCATTTTCTAAATGGATGCTAACTGTCTCTAGCTAACCAGACCCATAGTAGGTCAAAACCATATAATCTCCATTTAAGCATCACCATACGATTTTCTCTACTTTGATAATCGTTCATTACAATTTGGATTTAAGGCATGCTCTACAAGATCATCGGGTATTTTCATAATTTCTTGATTAACTAAAAAGGGTTAAAATAGAATGATTTATAAGTACGGATTTCTAACCCCAACATAGAAAATTTTCATGATGTATAAGTGCAATTCACAGCATGTAGAATTTGTTATCACCATGAACTCACAAAAATTTCTCCTAAGGCAACGACTAGTTTTTCCTCTCTTCTCTTTCCAAAAATTTCTTTCCAAATTCTCAAAAATCCCGAAGAAAGAGTAATCTTTGGCTTTTCCTAAGCTTGAAGGGGAGTGAATGGGGGTGGGAGAAACATGATTCTTATAGTTCCTTTTAGATATTAACAATGAAATTTCACTTTCAATATTATGGAAATCGGGTTTTTGAAGTTTCGGCTTTCTTTTCTTCGTTTTTTCCCCTTCTTTCTTTTTCTTTTTTCTAATCTTTCCCTGCATTTCTGAAATTTCTATAAACTTTGATTAAACAAATTTGGCCTCCTTAGAGTCTTGATGCTGATAAAACATGAGCATCAGAGGAAACTAAACATATTGAGAGAAAAATCTCTATTGCATTGTGTTTATTAGATGGACAAAGCCGTAATACAAAGATTACAACAAGAAGAATGGAAAAAAATATACAAAAGATACGTACAAGAGATACGTACAATATTATGACAACATTCAATATATATGTAGTTAAGGAGAATATATGTAAAGATACTACAGTATCTCGTAACACCACCGCTCCCCCCCCCCCCCCCCCCCCCCCCTCAGACTCAAGATGGTGCTGAATTCATCTTGAGTCTGGAGAGCAAGAACTTTAATCGAGGAGAAGGATGTGACTTGGTGAATAAATTTTCCAATTGAAATTATGATCTTACGTGAGGAAAAGTAATTGTTCCACGCTTAAAGTGATGTCTTGTAAAATGACAGTCAATCTCTATATGCTTTGTTTTTTCATGAAAAACGTCATTATGAGTAATTTGAATTGCAGCTTTGTTGTCACAAAATAGAGATGTAGGCGTAGAAAGGACAAATCCCATGTCACTGAGTAACCATCGAAGCCATATGATCTCAGAAGTAGTATGAGATAGAGCTCAATATTCTGATTCAGCACTTGAACGAGATACAACGGTCTGCTTCTTACTTTTCTAAGATATAAGAGAATCTCCCAAGAAAATGCAATACCCTGTAATGGATCGCCTATCTGTAACATCCCCTGCCCAATCTGAACCTGAATACGCTCTAAAAATATGTTTATATTTGGATGAGAACTTCAACCCATGATATAAGGTTCCCTTAAGATAACGAAGTATTCTAAGAACAACAGCATAATGAGTAGAACGAGGAGCTGACATGAATTGACTTACAATATGAACTGCATGACTTAGATCAGGTCGAGTAATGGTTAAGTAGTTCAGACTGCCTACCAATTGTCGATATAATGTTTGAAAAAGCGGGGGTATAACAACCACACCCAATATTTCAATTATAAATCTGTATGGACTAACTCTAATATACTTTCAAGAGAATCAACTAGACTCAATCTTAATGAAGTATATCAAAGAGTTATATCTCTCTTTATCGATTGAATACAAGAGAAATCACTTGAACGGTACCAAAGACCAATGTTCAAGTATCAATCAATTTCTATCAACAACCAAATGTTGGATTTCTCAATTGATTGATTCAAACGCACAACCTGTGATATTTCAATAATATAACAAAATATAATGCGGAAAATAAATAACACAAAATTCAGATGGTTTGAATGTTATTATTCATGTTGTAAGTCATGACTTACAACATCATGTGTCTACATGTCAGACTTCGAAAGAAGCTTGGGATAATCTGCAGATCGTATTCGAAGGAAACTCTTCAGAGAAAGAAGCTAGACTTCAAACCCTCACTTCCGAGTGGGAAAACCTTCGAATGGATGACAATGACACTTTTGAGGAGTTTCACGTTAAGCTCTCTGAGATAATTAATGTTTTTTTCTCGTTAGGAAAGACTATTTCTGAAAAAGATATAGTATGCAAGATTCTCAGATCGTTTCCATCAAGATACGATTATAAGAAACATGCAATCATAGAAGTAAATTATCTTTCAACTCTCACACGAAGCACACTCGTTGGTAAGTTAAAGATCTTTGATCATGAATCACAGTCTATTCAAAGTAAAGGAATCGCTTTTAAAGCAAAAATTCCAAACACTAAAATGGAAAGGAATAAATAGTTGGATGATTCAAATGAACTGATTGCAAAATTCTGATGATGAAATTGAACAATCATTATCATTAATTACTATACAGTTTCGAGATCTCTTGAAGAAAAACAAACAAGAGATTCGTTAAGGATACTTATCGATCTTCTCGACTACATGATCGAGTTCCTGTCAAAAAGGATCAGGAAGAAGATGATGAATATCAGCCGTAGTGCTTCAAGTGTAAATGGTTTGGTCATATTGCTAAAGACTGTCCCAATCTTAAGAAATACACTGGAAGCAAGGCATTGGCTGTAACTCTAGATGAGTCATCTGAGTCATACGATTCTGAAGATGAGGAAACAACTAATCTTGCATTAATTTTCAATCTTATTCCTTCCTCCACCATTAGTGATTTACCCATTCTAAGAATGGACATGTCTTCCGATGTTATTAAATCATCTAATGGTAAAGGGAGAAATAAGACAAGATGCAAAAACTGTCTTAATAGAATTGCTAAAAGTTGTGTATGCAATTTCAATCTATCCCAAGATACTTCGTTGGTTCGAGGTAATAGAAAGAGATATTTTCATACTATACTAGATCAAGAACACTCTGGTTGTTCAAAATTCCATAATGAGAGAAAATCTCCTACTAATGCCACTTGATCGGTATTAGAATTCTTTCCTCATCTCGTGTGCCAATTTTTGAGTGAGGAAGAAGAAAAATCAAGGCACTTTTGTGTAGATTATGAAAGTAATATCTAGTATTTGAAGATATTTAATATATTCGCATCTTTAGGAATATTATATTTTCGGAAGTATGAAAGATATAAAAAGTCTCTTCTCCTATTTTGATCATTCCTTGTCCGAACTATGGGTATGGATCAAATGGTTTCTCTGAAGAAGATGCAAGATCAGAAAGATCATCTTAAAACTAAGTCTGGATTATCTCTTGACATTAAGGGTAAAATCAGAAAGGGAGATTGGCTTAGAAAGAAGGAAAGAGAGAATACTCTGAAGAAAGATCAGTGTATTGATGCATTGACACATTTTTGTGTTCAATCAAAGACAGAATTACATGCTCTTGCAGAATCCTTCACGAAAATTTCTCATCTGCAAGAGATTCTGGTCAAGCAACAAGGGTTTCTACTTGAAGAAATTCAAAAGCTAAAAAGTAGTAATCCACCTTCATTCAGCTCGGACGTGAAGGACTAGGTTGCAAGGAATAATAGACATCAATTTGTGATTTATTTCATTGATTGTATTGGTCTATTATGAATAAAATTATTTGATTGGTAATTTTTCTTGTGATAGTTTTCGGTTTACATAGCCTGTGCTTAATTGCTTTTATCTTATTGTTATTTATGTTTATGGGATGTTTGATTTCGGTTTTACTACCTTAATATTCGATCTCATATATTGTGAACCCTTATGGTTTGGGTGAATTTTTGATTTAGCGGGATTAAGTTCTAGCGCTAGTAGGTAGGCTTTATCAAAGGATCATGAGGGGTTCTAATAGAAATAGTATGTGAAAAACTCACAATATGTTGAATCGGTTTTAGTTTAGCATAAAAGCATATGTGTTTCGATGGTTTTAAACTTTTGCTTGCAAATGTTAAAACCGGTTTTCAACCTTTCACTGGTAAAGGTTGAGGTGTGTTGTTATTCTTTTGTTTATGCATAAGGATGACAACGTGGTGATATTTCGATATCAATTCTCCGTGGATGAAGATGCTATCATATTGGAGAAGTGGATGCGAAATTTGAGGTAACAATCTTGTTAGTTAATTGTTTTCCTGTTTAAGAAAAGCCTGAGTTTATATTATATATATTTGTTTCTTTTGCTTAACAAAATTTAGGTTCAATTGATATTTATTCCATGATGTATATGTGGATGTATGTTTCAATTGGTTCCTGTTAAGAAAAACTATTGTTATCTTGCTTTATTGTGTCGTATCAATCGTTTAGGCTTACAAAATTTCGGTACAATTAATGTGTGTGTGATTCAATTGGTTCCGGTTAAGAAAAACTATTGTTATCTTGCTTTTGTATGGTATCAATTGTTTAGGCTTACAAAATTATGGTGCAATTGCGGTGCTTTTAATGTCTATGTTGTTTCAATTGCTTCCGGTTGAGGTGAATAATTATGCAAGTTGATTTATCTTAGTTTGTATGAATTATTTATGGCTTAACGAAATAATATGTGTACGGGATGAGTTGTTTAGTTCAATTCGATTCCGGATAAGGAACTAAGTTAATTTTAATCTTAGTTTGTCTTATCAAAGTGAGGTTTCGGTTATTCAAGTCTAATCGAATGCCTAAACAAGGAAATGCTAGTTAACTAACCTAGTGTTTGGCTTGTTTAAAATTGAAAGGTCTAAGTTTATGGATAATTAGAACCTGATGAGAAAAATGGAGTTTATCTTTATTTTGGTATTATCGAATTAAGCGGTTGTTTTTGAACAATCGGTTTAGCAAAGGGACTAATGTGATTAGTTGATTTTTGATTTGCTAAACTAAATGGGAAAAATTGTTTCGGACAATTGTTTCCTTGGTAACATATCAAAATAAGACTATTTGTAGTTTCGGTTTGATAGTGGTTATCAGAACATGATGTGTGGAACCCTCGTGCCTAACTCTACAGGTTTGCAAGTCTATTCTGAGATTTGTAAGATTCTTTTCGTGTTGTCCTTTATTTTTCGTTTCTTTGTCATTTTTGTGACAAAAAGGGGGAGAAATATATGGAGTAAACAGGTGGTGCTGGTATTGATTATATATTGATTGGCATCGCTAGGGAAAAGAACATTGGTACTTGAATGTTTTATCTAATGAAAGAATGAAAGCACAGACTAAGGGGGAGTAACATGTCATATAGATTGGTATAACAAAGACGTGCGGATTGAATATCTACCTATATTTATTGGGGGGGGGGGGGTATTTGCTTTGTTATTATAATGTCAACAACGAAATTTTCAAGGATTGAATGTAAGCAGTTTTATTGTGTTGTTGAATCGGGAATCAAGCGGAGTGTAATGAATTCTTGTAATTTGTTTATCCATATGATGTAAGAGTTTTGTCACTAAAATTTACAGAGGGGGAGATTGTTAGAGCATTGCTCGGTTGAACCCACCAAGCGTTGGTATGTCAAGTTTGGTTGTCATATTTTAGTGAATCAAAACTCATGTTAAGAATCGCTTGATTATGTACTAGAGGTAAACTTCGTATAGGTTAGCTTGAAAGTATTAGGATATGAGACATTACAAGTATTGCGAAGTCTTGAAGATGTGAATAAGCAAGGAGCTACAACGACAACAATCATCCTTCCACTCGAGGTTAGTGACAGTTGACTTGAACTGTTTCATTCTCTAACGTATCTTTCAAGTCGTGCATATTGAAAACATAACTGCGAAGCATATATGAACTCTAGATAGACATAGTATTAAGGAATACAATACGAGGTTTATTGCTTAACCATTAAACTTTGTAGATAAGACATCTCCATAATCATTTGAATGCTATTGTGATTATGTATGGGTATGAGGTGAGTATTTCAACCTAGGGAACAATGTTTACATGTGTTCTAAGAAAGTAAGTTCATAAACTTGTTTGTGATCCGAAAAGGAAATTGCCAGGAGTTATTGGTTTTGTTATTCATTGCATATCTTATGAACAACCAATATGTGTGATAGAGTATAACCACTCACAACTTGGTAGAACTATTCACAAAGTCCTGACTTATGTATTGGTATAAATTTTATTAGTAAAACCAATCTTAAGTAATCACCTGTGGTATGATCGGATGATGTTTGACCTTGGGTAAAGGGAACCGATCCTAGTAAGGGAAAGGGAACCGATCCTAGTAAGGGAAAGGGAACGATCCTAGTAAGGGGTGCAGTACATCAAGGGGAACCAATCCTTGTATGGGGTGCAACAAGGTTTACAACAGAAAGGGGAACCATCATATGGACATGTGCAACACATATAAGTTATATACCATATATATGTAGGGAACCGATCCTAGTACCTAGTCAACAAAATCTTTGGGAAGCTAGTGTGACTATGCGTAGTACTCACATAGAGGTTGAACCGAAACTTGTTTTGGTAGAAGCGTTAAACCCATGATTGTGATTGAATGTTGGTTTGATCAATCACATAGTTCTTGAAAGTCAGATGAACCAATTCTAAACTTGTTTGGAAGTGTGGCAAATCGGTTTCAAGGTTGTAAGTGTGAAAGAAAACTTACAAATTAAAGATGTCGACAAACTTTGCACACGTGCTGTGAATGTTAATTTCTATAATTGTTCAAAGATATTCCTTAACGGTTAAGGGAAGAGAAACCCAGAATCAAAACATAAGTAAGTTAAGAATCTTTTAATTAAGGTTATTAATTTCATTTTGTAGGGAAATTATAGAATTAGTAATGTGCATTTACTAATTAGATTTTCCGAGAGATTTCGATCGTTATTTTTGGACAGAGCATTTCCAGGAATTATGGAAACCGAATTTGTGTTGTAATGGATATCTTGAGAATAGTTTCAGTTTTGGAAATTCCTTGGTGTCCAAAATTCCTTGTATATAAATACACGAAGTTTGCCTTTCTAGCAAACTAATCCTTCATAACAACAGATTTACTCTTTTGTTTTTGTTACTGGTGTAGCCGCCTATCCGAGAGGAGAGTAATATAATTAGGTGAAATCTCTTACGACCGCTCAGTTTAAAGTCTTCTTTGGGATTGAGAAGCTCTAGCGCGACCCGTTGTTGGGAAACTAGACAATTGCGGTTTATGTTTGTTTTCGATTGATTTGATTGACTAACGGTGGTTGAAATCTGATTGCACCTAGTTTGTTTATTCTTGAGAATCTTCTCTTCTGATATAAGATTCACTCAAACTAGTTCAGAGTTTCGACAGGGATCTTTAGACTGTTGTTAGTTCTAAAGACGATCTTGTGATAATCCATTGTTAACAGACTCCGTTCTGTGCGTGATTGATCACAAGAGATTCAAGTGATTGTGTGCAGGTTTTTATTGAAGATTTAAGAAGATTTGAAAACAAAGAAGATATTGAAGATCTGACTTGGGTTTTACAATCTTTGGTGTGCACAATACTTGTTTCGGTGAAAGAGGATCCAATTAATAATCGGTTTATCCTTACGGTAGATTGGATTGATTAATTGAGTATATTGGCATCAACACGGTTCTTCTGATTAAAGGTGTTGTTGGCTTAATCTTAATCGATTACCTTTGGGTGATTGAACATAAGATAGATCTAGACCTGACGAAGGAGTTTATGTTGAGATAAACGGGAGAGCCTTTGTCCGACTCATATCACTTGGTTGAATAGAGTTGATACCAAACAGATTTCTTGTTCCTCTACTATTTGGAATACGAACCAAGGGGATTGATCCAAGTACGTGACTTATTTATAAGTTGGAGGCGTGGGAATACAGACGGAACTAGGTGAACTATAGCGTTAGTTACTTGGTCTCAACTATACGAAGTTAGTGTAATTTTGTGTAGCGGCTTAATCCTGAGAGTATTCAATTCTGGACTAGGTCCCGGGGTTTTTCTGCATTTGCTGTTTTCCTCGTCAACAAAATCTTGTTGTGTCATTTACTTTTATTTTCCGCATTATAATTGTTTTATTATAATTAAAGTAAAATACACAAACGTTAATTCATATTTACTTGATAAGCAATCCTATTATGTTTGGTTAAGTCCGAACCTTTGTATCAAGTAAACATACTTCGTTGTTGTATTATCTCGATCTCGTATCCATAGACGATCACACGAAGTGTGAACCGATTAGTTGTATTGTCTCGACTCAGTCCATAGACAATCACTTTCGGAGAAAGGACTTATAGGTAGGAAAAGTTTTAGCTTGAGGTATATTTGCGTACCCTCGCCTTTTCACAAAGAGAAAACAAGAATTATCAATCATTGTTATACAATGTCATAGTATTATTATACAACATCAAAGTTCAATTGTATCACAACTTCGACAAAAATACTATGGTGATATGTATCACTATCCTTTAGTCAATACTCCATCTCACATGGAAACCACTCCCCCTTACATAATGATCCGAAAACCATATGTATTTGTAGTGTGAACTACATATTAATTCTCCCCCTTTTTGTCAATAAAATTGGCAAAGGTACGAAAATGGGATCCTAATGAAAATTTCCATAGAGACATTTCATGACCAAAAGTAAGCACATATCAAGTTATTTAGATGCAATCATATATCCGAGGCTAAATGCTTTCATTAAGGAGTTTATTAAGATACAAGATAACCCCTATAATATTCCACAGCCGCACTCCCCACAAAGATTTGGCAATTAAGCAAAAGTTCAAAAGAACTCTCCCCCATAAAATGGCATTCCCGAAAGAACAACAAGAACGACCTTAATTTCAAAAGAAAAGAAGGATTTCCTTGGACATAACAAATCACATACGAATCCAAAAATACTCAATCAGATTAACCACAAGAGAACCCATAATTAATCTAATCGGAAATGCTCAACATAAGAGAACTTACGGAGCCTCACAATATATACATAAAATATGGATCAGGGAAGATCAATACTGCGGAATAAACAAGGACTCATTCTATTTTCCATCACCATTTGCACAATGACATACAATAGACGTAATCCTTAAAACAAAACTTCATCCTATCTTCCATCAATATTTTCATAATGACATAATAGGCTTTAAACTTTTGTGATGTCAAAAGCTCATTCATTCTTTTATCAATACATGTATATCGACATACGAAGGACTTAAATTTTGACGTATGGGACAATCATAGTTCACGGACGCAAACACACATATACCATAACAAATTGCAATATATAAAACCATATTAATACTGCAAAAATCATCTTCCAAACAATTTTTTAGAATTTAAATAAATAAACCTAAAAACATGAAGATGAAAACGTTGGACATAGCTATGTGTAATCATAATAATGGCTATTCCAAACTCTAGTTATTCTTCTAAATAAAACAAGAAAATAAAATTCTCATCCGAAGATTTACTAGTCAAATAAATCAAAGTTCATTGAGAACCTCATACCTTTCAATGAATCCATCAAAGAAGGTATCACTGATTTCCTTTATTCTGTTGACTGTAGACACACCATGTTCGTGAGTTAGAACACTAACTTTACAATCAACAACCTGAGCAAGTTGTCTATCCTTGACGCAGTCCATGATGAGTTTCTTTTGATTCCGTATCAGAATATTCTGATTATCAAGGATTCTGGCCTGACCATCTAAGAGTTGGTTTATTTGCAGTTGAAAATTTGCAAATTCGACCTTTAAATCGTTCTGGAAATGCATTAAATCCTTGACGGAATCATCAATCCAGGAGGTATGATCCTTTCTTTCAAGCATCTTCTTTAGAACCAGCACTTGAACTGATTGACGTCCTTGGGTGTCATCCTCTATATCAAGGTGTACAATCTCTTGAGATTTTGCAGAGTTCTCCAGTAATTTTTGTTAGGTATGGAAAAACACAATAGAGAGTATATATATGTGTTTGTAAACAAGAGATGGGAACTCTTGTTAAGGAAACCCTATGAACTCGCAGGAGGAGGACGCGAACGTTTGTGGACTGTCAGCACAAAAACACAAACAGAAAAATTAATATACAACATACTTGAGCATTTCTCAATTATTGTCCTTGCACCTCTCAAGTTAGGAACAAGGAAAGGAATACCTGAGATCAGGTAGTAGAGTGAGAAATAATCCCACTATGATCATTGAGAAAGGAGTTGTACATATCATCTGACAGTTTGATCTTTGTGTTCTTTGCCTTTCTTCGGTTGACATTCATCCCAGAGGAGTAAGGCACAACTTGTTTAACATATCCATCAGAAGGTTTTTTCTTAGGACTAAATCTAGGACCTCTTGAGATTGGTTCTAGAGGATCAGGATAGAAAGGAATCCGTTTTCTAGACTTAGACTTACCAGATTCATTCTTATAAACACAGGGAATGTGTTCATTAGTGGCACAAGAATTTATACCATTGGGATGAACTTGTACCCTGCGATGATTTCTATAAAAGAGATCATTGTTATAAGATTTCTGGTTTTTTATGGGCACGAGATTCACTGCAGAAGTTGACAGACTATTCACTCCATTGATAGTAGAAAGAAGCAAATTATGAAGATTCGAGATTTGTTTCCTCCTGGCAAAACAATGAAAAACATAGTGATTTTTTTTCCACAGAAAGTACATGTTCGTGGAGGAGAAGTAACAACTGGCACCTGTTTTAAATTCATAGCCACATGAGAAGATTGTAAGTCACGTAAACCTTTCTTGACACAACCTTATTCTGGAGGACATCTCTTCATGTGTTGTAATTCATGAGAATTATTTAGTACAGAGGAATTTCTCCTTAAGACAGAGTTTTCCTTTTCCAAGGATCTGCGCTGTTCATGGGCTAGAATAAGAGATGCACCTAGTTTCTATTTTTCGACACGGAGTCTGTTTAGATTTGATGAACGCGTCTCGATCAAACGTTTTTCTTTAATCGAGTCTTCCTTGACAATATCCTCTAGAACACTAATCTTTTCACGTTGTAGAGTAGTTTCTTGGAGAAGTTTTTCAATATTGTTAGAGAAGGACTCAATGGTGTTATATAGTTCATGTTCTCGATCAAGAGACTTTTCAAATTCATCAAAAAGTTGAGCATGATCCTGAAAATCAATATCCTCAGTAGAATTTTTTGAGATTCTGGTGAGCTTCATTTCAGCTTTTGTTATAGTGTCAAATGTCTCATTGGAGGGAGAGATGTCAAAATTTGATGGAACAACCTTCCTACCTCGGGATTCGGAAGAATAATCTAAGGAGTAATCCTTTGAGGTATTCCCAAGACATTTGGCATAGTTAAAATCTTTGAAGACATCTTGGTATGCGTATATGCCAGAGAAGTGATTCTGTTCTCAGACTCAGATTGGCACAAACACAGACTTGTAAGGTCTATAAACGTGTTTGTCTGCTCTGATACCAATTGAAAAAGAGGGGGTCTTACCACACCCAATATTTCGATTAGCAATCTGTATGTACTAACTCTAATATACTTTCAGGAGAATCAACCAGACTCAATCATAATAAAGTATATCAAAGAGTTATATCTCTCTTTCTCGATTCAATACTTACTCAAGCAAATAGAAATCTGCGAGTTTAATTGAATACAAGAGAAATCACTTGAACGGTACCAAATACCAATGTTCAAGTATCAATCAACAACCAAAGGTTGGATTTCCCAATTGATTGATTCAAACGAACAACCTGTGATATTCCAATTATAAACCAAAATATAATGCGGAAAAGAAATAACACAGACACCAGAAGTTTTGTTAACGAGGAAATCACAAATGCAGAAAAACACCGGGACCTAGTCCAGATTGAACACACACTATATTAAGCCGCTACATACACTAGCCTACTACAAACTAATGTATTAAGCCGCTACAGACACTAGCCTACTACAAACTAACTTCGGTATGGACTGTAGTTGAACCCCAATCAATCTCACACTGATCCAAGGTACAATTGCACTTCTTATGTCTCTGATCCCAGCGGGATACCACACCCTTGATTCCCTTAGCTGATCTCACCCACAACTAAGAGTTGCTACGACCCAAAGTCGGAGACTTTAATAAAAAAATATGTATCACACAGAAAAGTACACAGTAATAGATAAATCTTTCTCCCACAGAAATACCTACGAGTTTTGTTCCGTCTTTTGATAAATCAAGGTGAACAGGAACCAATTGATAAATCAGACTTATATTCCTGAAGAACAGCTCATTATTATCAACCTCACAATAATCTTAATCGACGCGGCGAAAGAAGATATTGTGGAATCACAAACGATGAGACGGAGATATTTGTGATTACTTTTATATCTTGCCTATCGGATATATTAATCTCAAGCCAATCGTTACGATTGTACTCAATACGATAGAAACAGCAAGATCAGATCACACAACTACAAGAAAGTAGTATCGGTCTGGCTTCACAATCCCAATGAAGTCTTCAAGTCGTTGACCTGCAGGGTCTCGAGAAGAAACCTAAGGTTAAAGGAGAATCGACTCTAGATATGCAACTAGTATCACACAGGAGGTGTGGGGATTAGGTTTACCAGTTGCTAGAGTTCTCCCTATATAGTCTTTCAAATCAGAGTTTGCAATCAATGTTAGCTTAGTAAAAAAACATTCAATATTCACCGTTAGATGAAAACCTGATTAGATTCAAGCCAATATCTTTCAACCGTTAGATTGTCTTAGCTTGTTACACACAAATGAAATGTGCCCTCATTTAGATATGGGTAACCGTACCTAAACGTGTACGCTTGGTTGGGTCAACAATAGTTAACCGAAGTTAGCCACATGAACACTTCTATATCAACCTTGTCCATCTTAATCACAACTAGTTCAAATGACTCAAACTAGATAGAGAGTTGTTCAATTGCTGAGATCTTACAGAAATATACAAGACATAATCGAAGCAAAAACGATTTGATTCACTCAAATCGATTCATGAACTTTATATCCACGGTTTGCAAACTTGCATTCCTTAGTTAATATAAGTATAAGTTCACGAGTAATCGTTTTTAGATATAACCAACCTAAGTAATCGATTCATGAAAAACGACTTTTGTCTCAAGATATGAGATAGAGTAGATAGACTTTTGAGTGATAGATAAGTTCAAGTCTCCACATACCTTTTAGTCGACGATGTTCCACCAGTTCCTTGAGTAGTTCTTCGTCTTGTATGATGATCGCCATGGAGTTCTTGAGCTCAAACACTTTCTATCCTAGTCCGAGACTTAGCTATAGTAGACTAGAAATGAAGACTTATAGTTTTGATCACTAATATTGACAAACGTGCTTGAGATAGCAACGCATGCGAGTTCGACCGAGCAGTGCTCTAACAATATTGGATTGGATAGAAGCGTTCTATATGAAGGACCATGTCTGACATTCACTTCAAGTGGAGTGTCTGTAATTTTAGCATCAGTAATTCCAGAGCATGCAATGACTTCAAATGTATATTTAGCTTGAGAAACGAAATAACCATCAACTGATTTTCTCACCTCAATACCAAGAAAATAAGTGAGTGGACCAAGATCCTTCACTTGAAAGCATGTACTTAGATGATTTTTAAGATTTCTTATATTTTTAATGTCACTGCCAGTGATAACCATATCATCTACGTATAATAGAAGGATAACAATACCTTTGTTTGATGATCGTGTAAACATTGCTGAATCGTAGTAACTCTGTGTAAAGCCATATTGAAGAATTGCACTACTGAATTTTTCAAACCAAGCACGAGGTGCTTGTTTCAGTCCGTAGAGGGCTCGACGAAGTTTACACACCTGATTTGGAGCATGATTTAATCCAGGAGGAGGATGCATGTAGAATTCTTCTTGCAATTCCCTATTCAGAAATGCATTTTTCACATGCATTTGATGAAGATTCCACTGTCGAACAGCAGCAACTGCAATGAGTGTATGAACATTTATCATCCGTGAAACAGGAGCAAATATTTCCTCATAGTCTATGCCATATTCTTGAGTATATCTGATAGGTGTCTAAAAACACATCTCTAAGTATCGATTGGTTATGCTTTCTTAGCTAGTTTTCTTGCGAAATTGTATTATTAGCTTTGTTTTATATTTTATGGGAATTTTGGAGTTTATTCCCGAAAAGAACAAGAAATCGTCCAATTGACCAATAAAAGAGGCAGAGTTATCATTGTATGGAAACCACTGTCGGCAGTTGTGTGGGCGTTAAGAAGAAAAAAGGCGTTGAAATGGATGGCATCGGTATGCACGGTCAAAGCTCATGGGAGCAGGTAGCAGGTAGCAAAACTGGAGTTAAAACAGAATTCATATTCTCTTGGCGTTATAGATGTGAGCTGCTTAGCCCATAAGGTGTATTGGGCTTAACAAAGACCGGCTGGAAGAAAAGAAAGGCCTTGATTGTTAGTGGATTTCAACACAAGAATCCGGCACATGTGCAGGTGGAGAGAACGATGTACAAAGAAATCAAATTAGGTCTTACTCAGAAACCAGATTCAGTCCACAGGCGGCAGACGTGAATGGTTAGTTGGCTGCTGATTGATCACGAAGCTGGGATGATGGAATCGAGAAGCGGCAATGGTTGAGTCTGTAATGAAACAGGGAAGGAGATGAAGGTGGATTGTTGGAACTGATGCTGCAGAGCCAGTGATGCTGTTCGAGAAAGATGCAGGGAGAGCTTGAGAAGTCCGTGTTCGACAGAGATCGGCAGTGGTGGAGTCAATTGGTTGCACCGTGGCTAGTGACAGAGATGGAAGGATTCGGCTGTGATGGAGAAGATATTAAGCTGCTGCCATTGAGTAAGTGGAGATAGTCGATGCGATGATGAAGAGCAGTGGTGTTTAACGAGGAAGAAGTCAGTTGAGATCGAGAGAGAAAACAGGGAGGTAGGTGCTGAGTTTTACGGGAGAGATCAAAGATCAGACGCAGCAGAAAATGTGCACTGTCCGTTCCAGCGGACTGACAAGCTTAGAACGAAAACAGGCTGGGCTTTTTATGTCAACGCAAGCCCACTTGGCTGTTTCAGCCATTCTATGTGCGGCCATGTTTGGAAGTGTTCTTATTAAGGGATTCTGGCGAATTTGGCAAGCCAATTGCACGGGGTATGATGTACGGGACATAATTCTTAAGGAGGTGCACTTTCCTGCCTTCCCTAGGTTTCCTAGTTTTTTTGAAGAAGAGGTTACAAAACTCTATATATATAAGGAAGCTTAGACACAATTTGGAATATCTTATTTTCACCGTTTTTCTCCCCCCTAGGGGGGAAGAACTATCTCTTTTCTATATTCTTTTATTGTTAAGGATGAATTCAAAGTTCTAATTGTGAAGCTCAGTTATTTACAATTTTGTTTCAAGTTTTAAAATTAATCATTGTGGATTGTTTTTACTATATCGAAGATTTATGATTGATTCTTAGATTGGTTTGGGTACTAACTAGATTAGTCTATTAATCATTCTAATGCTAGTAGAGAGTTGAGTCGATCCGTAATTGTCGCTTATCTCCTACACAAGTAGAAATCGCAAGACCTTGCGGAGGGATTATGTGGAGCAATTGCGAGTAAAGACAACACCAGTAAGTGGACCGAGCGTACCGAGTTTAACTACTGGGATCAAACATAAATTCATAAATCTTAATGCGTGCGGGGAATTACATCTTGTAAGCGAACCTCAAGGTGGTTCTTTTGAATAGAATCCGGTAGTCGAGCACTTCCGTATCCGGTGATTCAAGGAATTTTGGGGATAGCTAAGCGTACCTGATATTCTACGGTTGGTGACAATTGAGTCTAACAAGAGATAAACGGGTACAATGTTGAGTTAACGGTTAGTAACGGCGAAGGATTTCTTCACTATCATCTTTATCTTATTATCCTTTTTATCCTTTATTTATATTCTCGCCAGTTTAGATAACATATCAATTGCATTACTCCTCGTGGGAACGATCCTTACTACCGCTTTATTACTTGTTAATTAGTGAGAAGCATCTTATTATTTTGTTGAGTAAACGACGCTCACCAATATCCCTGAGCAACAACACGAGATTTGCACCGTCCAAGACTCCCATCTGACTTGGTTTTGACTTTGTAGACCCATTTGCTTCCAACAACAGATTTTCTAGGGGGAAGATCTACCATTTCCCATGTACCAGCTTCTTTATGTGCAGTCAACTCATCTGTCATTGAATCCTTCCAATCTGGTATGGCTGCAGCTTCTCTGTAGTTTATTGGTTCATAAATAGACATAATAGTGGATAATGAGCAATGGTAGTCAGAGAACTTAGCAAGAGGTCTTCGATTGCAAGGTGGCAATGTGTCAACTTGAGAATCAGAATCTTTTTCCAAGGTAGCATTGTTAGGTGGAGGCATAGAGTGGTCGTACACAGCTGGAATATGATGAGTATCATTTGTATGTGAGACAGTTTCATTACTAGACACATGCACTAGAGATGTATTGGTGCTAACTTCACTAGAAAAGGGATCAGTGTAAATGAAGTTCTCAAAAGAATAGGATTTACTATTTGGAAGAGACTAAAATGGAACCTTTTCCCAAAATGTTACATGTATATAGACTCGAAGTTTTCTACTAACAAGATCATAGTAGCGATATCTCTTTTGTTCAATACCATAGCCAAGAAACACACAGAAAACATTCTTTTAAGTAAGATTATTGCGTTCACGCTCAGGAAGGAGAAGAAAACACGTTGAACCAAAGCTTTTAAGCTCGGAGTAATCAGGTTTCTTACCATAAAGGCATTCATAAGGAGAAATACCCCCAATGATAGATGTTGGAACACGATTGATGGTATAAACTGCTGTAAGGACTGACTCTCCCCAGAAATTGGAAGGAACTGATGTAGAAACTAGTTGAGTCCAGTTTCAATAATATGACGATGTTTGCGTTCTGCAACTCCGTTTTTCTCTGGAGTTTCTGTACAATATAGTTTTAGTAATGTACCCTGAGTTTTGAGAAAATCTTTGAAAAGAGTGGATATATATTCACCTCCTTGGTCAGCACGAAAGATTTTGATAGTTTTACCAAACTGAGTTTTGACTATAGCTGAAAAGGTTACATATAAGTTAAGAGTTTTTTTTTTGAACTAAATAGATAAACCCAAGTATATCGAGAATAATCATCAATGAAACTCACATAGTAAAATGCATCTTATTTAGACATCACTGGAGATTTACCCCAAACATCAGAGTGAATAAGAGCAAAAGGTTCATGAGTTTTTAAAGTGCTTGCATTAAAAGAAAGTGCTGGTTGTTTTTCCAGTTTACAAGAGATGCAACTAGGTTCTTTTTCTACTTGTGTATCTCCTAGTAGACCTTTATTGACCATATATGAAAGACGAGAAAATGAAACATGACCTAGTATAGAATGCCAAGACATGAAAGGAGATGTGGAGTGGGATGTAGTAGTTGAAGCTGCAACATGATTTCTGAGTTTTGATGGAATAATCAGATCCTGAAGAAGATATAATCGACCTACTCTACGGCCTATCCCAACTAGCTTACCTGTTTTGAGATCCTGAATATCACAACTAATAGGAGAGAAAATAATGTTAAAACCTTGATCACACAGTTGACCAATTGAGATGAGATTCATTGTAATCTTAGGAACAAAGAGAACATCTGGTACACAAATGTTATTTGAATCTCTAACCACCCCAATGTGACTGGCAGATACAACAGTTCCTTCAGCAGTGTGAATCTTAGGAGCAACAACTGGACAAAGATTGTCAAAAACTTTTTAATCATAAGTCATATGATTGGATGCTCCAGAATCTAGATACCATCCAATTGAGAAAATACCTGAAGGAGTAGAGAAGACAGATGCAGCTACAGTATTATTATTGATTGAAAGAGGTTGTTTAATCATCTCATGTATGTCAGCAAGACTAGGTGATGATGTATCAACTGGAACTGTTAATTGAGATGGTGAAGATGGCAATGATTCAGCATATGGAACTAGTGCAACAGAGAATCTACTTGAACAATTAAACCTAGTTGTATCATTAGCATTTAATCTCCGCATATTCCTGGAGGTTGGAGATGTGCAGTTTCTAGTAGAGTGTCCAAGTTCTTTGCAGTAATTGCACTGGGTGGTAGTAGTATCTTGCAGTATTGCAGCAGGTGGAAGGGTACATTTCCTTGCTATGTGACCAGTTTTCTTGCAATTATGACAAGTAGGTTGTGAGGAATCGCGTTGTGTTAAAAATATATTCTTATGATTGTTTAAGTTTGGACGAGATGAAAGCATAGCAAACACTCCTGAGATCTCTGGCTTGATACGTTTGTGTGTTTCTTCAGTTTTCAACTCAGATAAAGCAGTTTCTACAGATGGAAGAGGTGAACGATGAAGAATAACATCTCTGACTGATTCAAACTCTTCTCGTAGATCCATCAAGAGTTGAACCAGTCTTGTCTCTTCTCTATATTTCTCCCATATTTCCAAGTCAGTTGTCCATTTTGACTCCATAAGTGCAAGTTGATTCCAAATCACAGACATATCAGAATGAAAATCAGAAATCGATTGATCTAGTGGTTGCTTCATAGAACAAATATCTTGTTCAAGTTTGTATCTTTGAGAAAAGTTAATTTGTGTGTACCTTTTTGCAAGAAAGTCCCACACATCTTTAGCAACTTCAAAGCTGGTAAGCTGCATATTGATTGAGGTAATCACTGTGCTGCCAATCCAAGTCAGAATCTTGTGATTATTTATCTCCCAGGTTTCAACATCACTTGCTGATGTGTGTGTTCCCTTGTCTTTGATGATAGAAGTAAATGCTTTGGGTTTTGTTTCTGTCCCATCTATATATTTCCACATTCTTTTGCCTTTGAGAAAGCTTTTCATAAGAAAGGACCAGTGCGTGTAGTAAGTACCATCTAGTTTTGCAGTAATAGGTTGAAAATCTTCGCGTGACATGATTGTCAGGAGGATGAAAGAAAAATAACTGGATTAGGGTTTATAACTGAAGGCACAAGGTGCCGATGCACAAGAGTAAATGATTCCTGGCTGGCTTAAGAAGATTGTTTGTTTGCAGCAGAAGGTGGCCTTTCAAATCTTACCTAGCTCTGATGCCATGATAAAACATGAGCATCAGAGGAAACTAAACAGATTGAGAGAAAAATCTCTATTGCATTGTGTTTATTAGATGGACAAAGCCGTAGTACAAATACAAATATTACAACAAGAATAATGGAAACAAAAAATACAAAAGATACGTACAATATTATGACAACATTTAATATATATGCAGTTAAGGAGAAGATATATAAAGATACTATAGTATCTCGTAACAAATGCTTCTTTTAAAAATCTTTCTATCTGATAATTTTTTTTTAGGAAAAAAAAAAGATAAAATTCTTTCATCTAATTTTGGATGCTGCATGGAACTACATTTAAAAATGCATCTATTGCTTTCCTTATTTGTTTCTTGCTTATCGTTTTCTCGTGTGAGTCTTAGACTTCTTCACTTAGCAATAGTAGAATATCAAACATCTTTAGGATCTATATTGTGACTATAAATCATGTCTTGTGTTAGTCTTTTTAATCTTTTAGATTAATGATAACTTTAATTATGTTTGCTTTACTTCTTTACCTACCTATTTAGATCGGAGGCCACTGGTAGGTAAGCTGCGAATTCAGATCACTATTTTAGGTTAATGTAGCTTTCTAGCTTAAGTATTTTTTTTTCTAATAAGCTGCATCAACTTTGTAATTCCATTAAGAGTTTTAGTAATAGTACACTTCTAAATTTTAATCATTCATAGTTTTTAGAACTATAATTCATAACATGGTATAATAATAATAGGAGCTCTAAGATTCATTCCATAAACACTGAGAGCTGGATATGACATCATTTAATAGAAAAAAAACTAGGATATAAATAATTCCATAACATAGTCTGGAACTTAGCTTCAGAAAAAAAGACATTTTTCACAAAGGTTACTAAACATATCTTCATAGAACATTTAGTAAAAACAAGATTAAAACATACTTCCAACTATTGGAGTTTTTTAACACTTCATATGCCATGACAAAGAACCTTATACATTTCTAATAAAAAAAGACTGGAAATGGAACTACTTGAGTTTAATCACAGACCTCTTCCTATTCCTTTTCAGCCTGCTCATAATGAGCCTTACCTCTTCTTCGAAGATACCTAGCCTCCTACTTGCATAAACATAATCCATCCCTGACGGCATCTCAATAAGAAAGATGGATGCATCAATTAGTATAACCTTCTCCAACATCACCTGAATCAAAGCCTTAGTAACCTTACTCAGTTTTTATTAGAGCACTGCTCGGTCGAACTCGCAAGTGTTTCTATCTCAAGCTTGTTTGTCAAGTTTAAACTATAAGTCTTGATTTCTAGTCTACTTATAGCTATGTCTCGGATTAGGATAGAATGTGTAGTTGAGATTTAGACTTCACGACGTTCATCGATTGAAGACGAAGAACTACTAGGGGGAGCTTATGGAACTTTATCAACAAAAGGTATGTGGAGACTTGAACTCATCTGTCACTCATAAGTCTATTTCTATTCTATCTCCTATTAAGACAAAAGTCGTATAGCTATATAGACTTTACATTATACACATTTGATATTTTGGACTGAGTTTAACTCGCTTACATATTTCTCGAAACATTTGTTGGTAAGCTTTCACTTTAACCAAGTTCATCTTTTATTCTTGACGAAAGTCAAAAGATGATCATGTGAAAATCACCTGGTAATATCTTACATGATTTGTGTGAGACAGTCATTTTATGCAGACTCGGAATGTTTCGTATTGATCATTTGATCACATGAAAATTGCGTTGAAGCTAATATTTTGTGTGAGACATCTATTCTCGTCTTCCAAGAATGTTTCAATGATTGAAATGGGAGTTTAAAAAAATTAACCTTTGATTGGATATATAACACAGTATGCGTACTTGTATGCTAATTGTTACAAGTGTATTCCAAGTCCAGGAATTTAGTACGCATACTCGTATGCGTACTGATTCAACAGTTGAAGTCCGAGAACTATAGTATGCATACCCGTATGCGTACTGATTCAACTGAGTTCGATCATGAACGACAGTATGGGTACCCGTCTGCATACTGGTGAACAAGACCAAGTCTAGGAACTTAGGTATGCGTACCCGTTTGCATATCTGAGTGGGTTAAGTTCTAAAATCGGTGATGTATGTTTACATACTCATGAAAAAATACGTTTATATAATAAGGAATGCAATCTTTGCAACCGTGGCTATAATTTTCATGAATTTATTCGAGTGAATCAAAACCGATTTTGCTTCAACTGTGTCATGTATACTTCTATGAGAATATAAACAATTGAACAACTCTATAACTAGTTTCATTTGAGTCATTTTAACTAGTTGTGATTAAGATGAACAAGGTTGATATGGAAGTGTTCATATGGCTAACTTCGGTTAACTATTGTTGAGCCAACCAAGTGTACACGTTTAGATACGGTTACCTATTTCTAAATGAAGGAACATTTCATTTGTGTGTAACAAGCTAAGAAAATCTAATGGTTGAAAGATATTAGCTTGACTCTAATCAGGTTTTCATCTAGCGGTGAATATTGAATGATTTGTTACCAAGGTAGCATTGATTTCAAACCCTGATTTGAAGACTACATGAGGGAGAACTTTAGCAACTGGGAAACCTAATCCCCACACCTCCCGTGTGATACTGGTTGCGACTAGTGTCGATTCTCCTTTAACCTAGTTTTTTCCTAAAACCATTATAGGTTAACGATTTAAAGACTTCATTGGGATTCTGAAGCCAGAACAAACTATTTTCTCTATACTTGCATGTTTTGATCTTACTTTGTTCTATCGTATTGAGTACTATCTTCTCTAAGATTTTCTCGAGATTTAATCTCTGATAGGTAAGATAAAAAGTAATCACAAAGCTCTTCGTCTCATTCTTTGTGATTCCACAATATCTTGTCCGCTAACATACGGTTAAGATTATTGTGAGGTGATTGATATTACTAGGATGTTCTTCGGGAATATAAGTCCGGTGTATCAGTTGGTTCCTGTTCACCTTGATTTATCTAAAGACGAGACAAAAACTTGTAGGTATTTCTGTGAGAGACATATTTATCTATTCAATAGACTTTTTTGTGTGAGATAAATTTGTTTATCAAGTCTTCGACTTTGGGTCGTACCAACTTTTAGTTGTGGGTCAGATCATCTAAGTGAATCAAGTGCGTAGAGTCCTGCTGGGATTCAGAGACGAAAAGAACACGACTGTACCTTAATCAGTGTGAGATTGGTTAGGGCTCAACTACATTCCAGTTCGAAGTTAACTTGTAATATGATAGAGTCTGTAGCGGTTTAATACAGTGTGGTGTTCAAATATGTACTAGGTCCCTGGGTTTTTCTACATTTTCGGTTTCCTCGTTATCAAAACTTCCGGTGTTTATGTTATTTCTGAAAAAGCGGGGGTCTAAAAACCACACCCAATATTTCGTTCGACAATCTGAATAGGCAAACTCCAATATGCATTGAAGAGAATCAACTAGACAGTCAGACTCAATCTAGAGAAAAATATATCAAAGAGTTTATATCTCAATTTCTTAATTCAATTTGTAATCAGCAAATAGGAATCTGCGAGCCCGGTTGAATAAGAGAAATAACTTGAACGGTACCAAAGACCAATGTTCAAGTGTCAATCAATTTATATCAACAACCAAAGGTTGGAGTATCTAATTGATTGATCTTAACGCACAACATGTGATATTTCTATTATATAACAAAATATAATGCGGAAAAGAAATAACACAGACACCAGAATTTTGTTAACGAGGAAAACCACAAATGCAGAAAAACCCCGGAACCTAGTCCAGTTTTGAACACCACACTGTATTTAGCCGCTACAGACACTAGCCTACTACCAATGAACTTCGGACTGGAATGTAGTTGAGCCCTAATCAATCTCACACTGATCAAGGTACAGTTGTGCTCCTTATGTCTCTGAACCCCAACAGAATTCTACGCACTTGATTCCATTAGCTGATCTCACCCGCAACCAAGAGTTTCTACAACCCAAAGTCGAAGACTTGATAAACAAATTTGTCTCACACAGAAAAGTCTATTGGAATAGATAAATCTGTTTCCCAGAGAAATACCTACGAGTTTTATTCTGTCTTTTGATAAATCAAGGTGCACATGAACCAATTGATAAACCAGACTTATATTCCCTAAGAATATCCTAGTATTATCAATCACCTCAGAATAATCTTAATCGTATGGTACCGAAACAAGATATTGTGTAATCACAAACGATGAGACGAAGATGTTTGTGACTACTTTTAATCTTACATATCCTAGATAAATCTCAAGAAAATCTTAGCAAATATAGTACTCAATCACGATAGAAGAAATAAGATCAGAACACGCAACTACAGAGAAAATAATTGGGTCTGGCTTCACAATCCCAATGAAGTCTTTAATTCGTTAACCAACAGGGTTTCGTGAAAAACCTAAGGTTAAAGGAGAATCGATTCTAGTCGCAACTACTATCACACAGGAGGTGTGGGGATAAGGTTTCCCAGTTGCTAGAGTTCTCCCTTATATAGTTTTCAAATCAGGGTTTGCAATCTAAGTTACCTTGGTAATAAAGCATTTAATATTCACCTTTTGATGAAAACCTGATTAGACTCAAGCTAATATATTTCAACCGTTAGATCGAACTTAGATTGTTATACACAAATGAAATGTACCCTCATTTAGGTTTGAGTAACCGTAACTAAACGTGCACACCATGTTGGCTCAACAATAGTTAACCGAGGTTAGCTATATGAACACTCTCATATCAACCTTGTTCATCTTCACCAAAACTAGTTCAAATGACTCAAATGAAATGATTTATATAGTTATTCAATTGCTATATTCACATAGAAGTATACAAGAACAAAATTGAATCAAAATCGGTTTGATTCACTCGAATCAACCGATTTTAGAACTTCAACCACTCAAGTATGCATACGGGTAAGCAAACCTAAGTAGCCGGTCTGAGTTTGGGTTCGCCAGTATGCTAGTGGGTATGCATACCTTAGTACACTTCCAAAACCCAGTAGAAACTCCCGGACCTATACCTTATGCAAGTACGCGTACCGGTATGTGTACTTGGTACCCAGAATTCCACAACTACAAGTACGCATACGGGTATGCATACTATAGTTCCGGTCATGGATCACATACATGCAAGAATGCACACTATGTTCATAATCCAATATAACTAAACTTTATTTCAATCATTGAAACTTTCTTAGAGGATGACAATAGCCGTTTTCACACACTATTAGCATCAAAGCAATTTTCAAGTTTTTGAAATAATCATAACGAAACATTCAAAGTCTACACCAAATGATTGTATCACACAAACCATGTAAGATGTTACTCAGAGATTTTCACATGATCAGCTTTTGACTTTCGTCAAGAAGATAAGATGAACTTGTCTGAAGTGAAATCTTACCAACACATATTTCGAGAAATACGTAAGCGAGTTAAACTCAGCTCGAAATCTAAAATGTGCATAATCGAATACTATATAGTGATATGACTTTTGTCTCAATATAGGAGATAGAGTAGAAATAGACTTTCCAAGTGATAAATGAGTTTTAGTCTCCACATACCTTTTGTTGATGAAGTTCCACAAGTTCTCCTTAGTAGTTCTTCGTCTTCAACTGATGAATGCGGTGAAGTCTAATGCTCAACTACGCAATCTATCCTAGTCCGAGACATCACTATAAGTAGACTAGAAATCAAGACATATAGTTTTGATCACTAACATTGACAAACAATCTTGAGATATCAACGCTGGCGAGTTTGACCGAGTAGTGCTCTAACAGTTCTTTTCCGCATTATATTTTCTATATAATTGAAATATCACAGGTTGTGCGTAGTTCAATCAATTGGTGAATCCAACCTTTGGTTGTTGATTGAAATTGATTGACGCTTGGATATTAGTATTTGGTACCATCCAAGTTAGTTCTTTTATTAATTAGGCTCACAGATTTCTATATGTTTGATTGCAGATTGATTTGAGAAATTGAGATATAACTCTTGGATATATTTTCCTTGATTGAGTCTGCCTGTCTAGTTGATTCTCTTGGAATTATATTGGATTTAGTCCATAAAGATTGCCTAAACGAAATATTGGGTGTGGTTGTTAGACCCCCGCTTTTTCAATTTTTTATTCTCCTCATTTCTCATGTTGCAATAGGCTAAGATCTTAGCTTGCTCTAGGTGTAGGAATGCTTCGGAATTACAGAGGCTGCATAGAAAATAGTGAATCCGATGCAGATGATTATCTCTGCATTTAGTTTAATAAATTATAGCATCTTTAGGAACAATTTTGTGGTGTTCACATACCATTTTTCTCAATTTTCTCTAGCTAGTTTGTTAGTCTTTCTTTTTCTTCCCTATTCCTATGAGAACTTTCCTTTCTAAGCCAGCATAAATAGGAAAGTCTTAAACTTACTTACTTATTCACATTTAAGTTTTAGTGAATTCATATCTATCCTTCTGTAAATCTAATCTATCACGGAAAATCTTTTCTTCTTCCCGACTTTCGAGTTCTCTTGGACTAGTGGTAATTTTTCGCAGAAAGGATGTGGGGTTTAGTCTCTGCTACACGACTGGCACTTGAAGAAGGATATTAAAATTTTGAGTGTACATTAATTTTTGGGTCAAAATATTTGGCTTCATCCGACATTCTTATTACATGTTTCCCTCTCTTATCTCCCGTGCTCTGACCTACACGATAATTCAAAAGACTAGTCTAGTCTGTTAGCTATAAAACAATGACTTATAATTTATTGGTTTCTGTTGTTTAAGGTAGAGTATTTATCATTCATGCTTAGGTCTGGTTATCCCTTGATTGTAGACAACTTCTCTCCCCAAAACCTAGTATAGTCACACATCCCTTCATTGCCAAATCTGATAGCCATATCCCCCAAATCTTAGTATAGTCAGATATCTTTTTCAGGAAAATCCCTGCGTTAGTACCTTCTTTGAATAATTTATATTTGAATTCTACTAGGTTGCCGATACTAGATTGGTCTTAATTAGATAGTATTTTTCTCGATCCTTGGCATGGTTCATGGGTGATAATTCACTAATATTCTTATACCTTGTATTCTTGTCAAATTTCAGCTCCCGTCTTTTCCCCTCACTTTTATTTCTTTGCATATTTTCTCTTAGAACTTCTTTTCTTTTCTCTGATAATGGAAGACCCATCAAACCTTTGTAGACATCTTAGTGGCTTATCTTTAGCTCAACATTTTGCTAATCATAGTAACACATGATTATTACCAACTCATCCAAATTTCATTAGGGATTATGGGATTCGACAACACAGCATGCTAGCTAGGATCTTTTCTACTGATATCCTTACATCCTGGGAAGTTAGAGGTGTACTTAGCCATTTCTGGGGTGCAAATATGGGGTTCCAAATAAGAGAAATAGATCTAAATCTCTTCATTATTACCTTCTGTTGGAAAGAGGATTTATCCTAGATATCTCTCGATGCACCATGGTATCCTTTTGGTAATATCTTAGCAGCGACAACTTCATATCAAGGGATGAGTATAACAATTGATGCAGTTAAATAAATACCTTTTGTGGTCTAGTATTTCTAATGCAAAGCATGAACACAGGGGTTGAGAGACGTTAAGATTGATTGTTAGAGCATTGCTCGGTTGAACCCACCAAGCGTTGGTATGTCAAGTTTGGTTGTCATATTTTAGTGAACAAAAACTCATTTAAAGAGTCTCTTGATTATTTACTAGAGTCAATTTCGTATAGGTTAGATAGAAAGTTATTAGGATATGATACTTACAAGTATTACTGGAAGACTTGAAGAATGTGAAGAAGTAAAGAGCTACATCGACGACATCATCATTCCTCTTGAGTTTAGTAATATTTTGACTTGAACTGTTTCATTCCTAACGTATCTTTCAAGTCGTGCTATATTGAAAACATAACTGCGAAGCTATGAATGATTATACTCTAGTTAGACGTAGTATTAAGAAATTATAATACGAAGTATAACGCCTATCTTTTGAACTTCGTATATAAGACATCGAAATAATCGTATGAATGCTATTGTGATTATGTATGGGTATGAGTGAATATTTCGTCCTAGGAAACAATGTTTTACATTCGTTTAAAGGAAGTACAATTCATAAACGTTGTTTTGTGAATCGAAAGGGAAATCGCTAGGCTTATTGGTATTGTTATTCATTGCAAATATTTGGATTACCAATATGTGTGTTTAGTATAACCACTCATAACTTGTTTATGTATCTTGGTAAAACTATTCACAATGCCTGACTTATGTATCAGTATGACTTTTATTAGTGAAACCAATCTTAAGTAATCACATGAGATGGTATGGTCGATATTTGTAATTAGTGTAACCATTCCTAGTCATTGGGTAACCGATCCTAGAACTTGGCGGGACTAATCACAATATGTGTGATCGATCCTTGTAGTAGGTTAACAAGTTTTAGTAATTGGTGCAACCGATCCTATAACTTGTGCAACCGATCACAATTAATACCATAAGATAGTGGTAACCGATCCTGGTACTTTGTTAGCCATTTAATGGAAAATAGTGTAACCGGGCCTAGTATCCACTTAGAGGTAGAACCGAACTTTGTGTTTGGTAGAACCGTTAAACCCATGAATGGTGATTGAATGTTTTTGATCAATCACATAGTTCTTGGAAATCAGATGAACCAATTCTAAACTCGTTTGGAAGTGTGACAAATCGGTTCCAAGATTGTAAATATGAAAAAGGATTTACAAAGTAAAGATGTCGACATACTTTGAACATGTGCAGTAATTCTTATCTATTATTGTTCAAAGACATTCCTTAATAACTAGAGGAGAATCCCGGATCGAAATAAATTGAGAATCTTTTAATTAAGATTTTAATTTAATATTTTTTTAATTTCCAGCAATTAAATGCATATCTTTAGAAAATAAAAATTGGTAATGTGCATTTACTAATTGGAGATTTTCTACTGAGATTTCGATCAATATTTGGACAAACCATTTCCAGGAATTATGAAAACCGATTTTGGCTTTATTGCATATCTTTGAGAATATCCGGTTTTGGAAATTCCTTGGTGTCCAAACTTCCTTGGTCTATAAATATTGAAGTTTGCATTTTGAGCAAACTAATCCTCGGAGCCAGCAAAACTACCTAGTTGTGTTGTTACTGGTGGAGCCGTCTATTCGGAGAGGAAAGTACCCTAATTAGGCGAAATCTCTTACGACCGCTCGTTTTAAAGACTTCTTTGTGATTGAGAAGCTCTACTAGTACCGTTGGTGGGAAACTAGATAATTTCAGTTTATTATTAGTTTTCGATTGATTTGATTGACTAACGGTTATTGAACTTTGATTGCACCTAGTTTGTTTATTCTTGAGAATCTTCTCTTCTGATATAAGATTCACTTAAACTAGATCGAAGTATCGACGGGGATCTTTAGACTGTTTGTAGATCTAAATGAAAAAGTGGGGGGTCTAACAACCTCACCCAATATTTTTCTTAGAAATCTGTATGGATTAACTCCAATATACTTTTAAGAGAATCAACTAGACAGTCAGACTCAATCTTAATAAAAAGAATATCAAAGAGTTATATCTCAATTTCTCGATTCAATACTTACTCAAGCAAATAGAAATATGCAAGTCTAATTGAATACAAGAGAAATTAACTAGAACGGTACCAAAGACCAATGTTCAAGGATCAATCAATTTCAATCAACAACCAAAGGTTGGATTTACCAATTGATCGATTCAACGCACAACCTGTGATATTTCAAACAAAATATAATGTGGAACAGAAATAATACAGACACCGGAAGTTTTGTTAACGAGGAAACCGAAAATGCAGAAAAATACCGGGACCTAGGCCAGATTGAACACACACTGTAATAAGCCGCTACAGACACTAGCCCACTACAAACTAACTTCGGTCTGGACTGTAGTTGAACCCCAATAAATCTCACACTGATGAAAGGTACAGTTGCGCTCCTTACGTCTCTTATCCCAGCAGGATACTACGTACTTGATTCCCTTAGATGATCTTACCCACAACTAAGAGTTGCTACGACCTAAAGTCGAAGACTTTAATAAACAAATCTGTATCACACAGTAAAGTCTACAGAAATAGATAAATCCGTCTCCCACAGAAACACGTACGAGTTTTGTTCCGTATTTTGATAAATCAAGGTGAACATGAACCAATTGATATAACGGACTTATATTCCCGAAGAACAACCTAGAAATATCAATCACCTCACAATAATCTTAATCGACTAGTGAAACAAGATATTGTGGAATCACAAACCATGAGACGAAGATGTTTGTGACTACTTTTCTGTCTTGCCTATTGGATAAATTAATCTCAAGCCAATCTTACGATTGCACTCAATCACGATAGAAACAGCAAGATCAGATCACGCAACTACAATGAAAATAGTTGGGTTTGGCTTCACAATCCCAATGAAGTCTTCAAGTCGTTAACATACAGGGTCTCGATAGAAACCTAAGGTTAAAGGAGAATCGACTCTAGCTTATACAACTAGTATCACACAAGAGGTGTGGGGATTAGGTTTCCCAGTTGCTAGAGTTCTCCTTTATATAGATTTGAAATCATGGTTTGCAATCAATACTACCTTGGTAACAAAGCATTCAATATTCACCATTAGATGAAAACCTTATTAGATTCGAGCTAATATCTTTCAACCGTTAGATCGAACTTAGCTGGTTATACACAAATGAAATGCACGTTCATTTAGATTTGTGTAACCGTACCTAAACGTGTACAAGTCGTTGGTTCAACAGTAATTAACCAATGGTTAGCCATATGAGCACTTCCATATCAACCTTATTCATCTTCACGATAACTAGTTCAAATGACTCAAATGAACTAGTTAGAGAGTTTTTCAATTGCTTAGATCTCATAGAAGTATGTAAGACACAATCGAAACAAAAACGATTTTTATTCACTCGAATCGATTTATGAACATTATAGCCACGGTTTGCAAATATGCATTCCTTCATTTATATATGTCTTAGTTCAAGAATAAACCATTTTTAGAAAATAACCCACTCAAGTACGCATGCCGGTACTCATACTTAATACCCAGATTGAGTTTGTTTTCAGTTCACAAACTCTAGCAGAAATTCAAGGGATGTGAACTTTCGGCAGGATGCGTACGGGTACGCGGACTTAGCTTCCGGACATCCTGAACCAGTAAAGTACACATACTTTAGTTAAAGGATTTTGGACTTACACAAGTATGAGTTTACATACAATGTTTATATCCATTCAAGGTTATATATTATAAACTCTCATTTCAATCATTGAAACATTCTTAGAGGATGTTAAATAGAGGTTATTCACATACTATGTTTCATCAAAGCAATTTTCAAGATATTGAAATAATCAACATGACTTTCGTCACTTGTAAAGATGAAATTGGCCAAAGCAAAAGCTTGCCAACACATATTTCGAGAAATAGATAAGCGATATAAACTCGGCTCGAAATAGCAATGTATAATCGAAGTCTACATAACAATACGAATTTTGTCTCAAGATAGGTGATAGGCTCAAAAACCTACAATAAAATACTGCAAGTGCACAGTGTCTAACTAGTAGACAATGGCAAGTACAGGTCGTTCCCACGAGGAGTGTGAAAATACTACTACTAACTAATACCAAAAACTAAATAATCAGATTCAATATCTATGAAGTTTATGAAACTATGAAAGCAAAATAATAGCAAGGCAATCAAAGATGTGAGGGTTAAAGATCCGGGAATCCGTTGTAGGTGAGTTACTTGCATTCAATCACAAAGGGTCTCAAGTTTACTCATGTAGAATTGCAAACCTAACTACTCATACATGGAAGATGTTTCGTTAAAGAATCATTCACAAGAATTATCAAAACGGTTGTTTGTTCTCACCTTAAATGTAGAATTCCAAAGCACTAAGTATACATGGCATAAATAGTCAAGAGATATTCATAAATCGCTTATTGCTAAGGTTCAACGAGTCCTTCTACTAATCTAATTATGGACTATACATTGCATAGAATATGAAAAATATAGCAAGAAGGTAAAACATTGAGAGAGAGCCAAAACAATTAACATTAAGCTAAAATTATAGAAACCCATTGTTTAGAAAACAAAATAAATTAACCTAGAACTTCGGCTCACAACGTTACATGTGGACGGTGTAGGATGCATCTAATTTGACGGTCAATATTGCATCATCTTAAAAGGGATTCAACGGTTCCTAATACAACCACGTGGATGAAGGTAATTGTAAATTGGCGTGGCTAAACATCATATATAGCCACGCTGTATGACGTGTCTGTAGGATATCCAATGAACGGCTCGCAACGTTACATGTGGACGGTGTAGGATGCATCTAATTTGACGGTCAATATTGCATCATCTTAAAAGAGATTCAACGGTTTCTAATACAGCCACGTGGATGAAGGTAATTGTAAATTGGCGTGGCTAAACATCACATATAGCCACGTATATGGCGTGGCTTTCTCAAAAGCCACAAATAAATCTAAAATCAATCCTAGCTAACTCAAAACGAAAATGGAAGTAATAAAACTCTTAACCCTAATCTCAGTAAACGGATCTGCAGCCGCAGCCCCTGGTCGGCCTCCTCCTCTCTGTTCTTCTCCGTTCAGGTATATGTAATTGTTGTTTAGGGTCCATAAAGCACCTACCGAACAATTGCCTACGAGTCCAGCCCAGGCCGGCCCATTATAAACTCCGATTGCCAAATCCACTTTAGAATCTCTGTCACCAGCAAGTATGGGTGAGCATTTGGCCCATAATCCGTGGATTTAACCGGGACCAACCGTTCATTTACGGATAGATGTCCGGCCCGTTCGTTAATGGGTTGGATGCGGATGGAATTTTTGAAATCCAACGGATTACGGATCGGGCCCGGATGCAATTTTGAAAATCCGTTGAACATCCATATCCGTTAAATTAAGTACATTTATATAGTTCTAAAAAATATAATGGATCATTTAGGAATTCTTAAGGTGTTTGCCTAGGGTGTTGTACATGGAATTTTTTATCTTCCTAGATATATATAGGATATGTAGGTTCTATGAGGAGTCATTTGTGTTGGCTTTCTTTTCTTTCTTATAAACTTTAACTAAAACAAATCCATTGGATTATCCGTATCCAATCCGTCCATCCGTGTATCCATTGGATGCAAATCCGTTGGATGTGGATTGGATGTGGATGCCAAATTTAAAATCCGTAATGTATTGGATTGGATGCGGATGGGGTGAAAACCGGTCCATACCGGCCCATACTCACCCCTGCCAGCAAGGCATAATCAATTCCCTGACCACTGCAGCTCCTTCCAAAATCAGGCCAAGCACCAAACTCTATTAATTGAACTGATGGCAAAGCTTAACGTACATCTTCACTTCCCGTCCGGTTAAGTTTCTTGTCGCTGTAGATCACACCAGCTGCACCCTGAACTTCTAAGCACCTTCCTTCTCCAGTTCGAACAGCAACCAAAACACCCCAAACTCCAAAGACGTTGCTGCTGCAGAGCCCGAGAATGCCTACCACTGCCAACTGCAACAACAATTCTTCTTCCGGTCACAGCATCTTTCTCTCGCTTAGCTTCCCTTGCAATTTCAATGTAACGAGAACCCAAATTTTCTTAGCATACCCAGGGACTAAACACACTCCAATATAAGCCATCTCAGCCATATTCAGTCCGGTCTTCCAAAATTCTACACCGGCAGCAGCAGTTTCTTAGTTTCTTCCCATTTAATCACCATATCACCGATTGCAACTTCTCTTGGACAGAACTCCAATCCCATCATCTGTTGTTGCATAACCAAATCCCGAAACTCCATTGTTGTTCTCAACTGCAAACTCCATCAAATCACCAGCAAGGCACGGCACCAACATCACACTTCTTCATGGATAAACTCGAGCACCAAACTGCTCTATATTCTTCTGCGATATGTGTGCAGTCACCACTGACTGCACTCTCCCTTCGTTCAATCTGTCTACAACAAATGGGTTAAACCCAATTTCATTCTCCACTGGCGAAACCCAAATTCCAGTTGAACCAAAAGCAATGGCAGCAACATCATTTTGCATTCGATCAAACACCCATTCGGTAACCATTTACTGCTCATCTCTGACCATGTATCCTTCTTAACTCCTGAGTTGTCTGCGACGATTTCACAAACACAACAAGCCCACTTCTCCTCTCGCACTCAACCACAGCATCATCATCCATTTTCTCGTTCATCTTTGTCGTGTAGAGTCAGCAATACCCATTACACTTCTGCCTTGCATGAACCTGGTTAAACTCAGCTCTCCATTACGGCCCTAAAATGTAGAGAATCATATTTTAGAATGCGGGATATGGAGGAGGTGATTGGAGAGATGTTGCGGAGTGAAAATAGGAATTAGAGAGAGATGGGGAGGTAGGAAAATAGGAATTAGAGAGAGATGGGCATCTTTGTCTGTGATGCCCTTAGATGTCCTGCGCCGCACGCGCGCTACACTGATGTATTCAACGAGTATATAGCCTTGGCCGACAGGCCCGGATAATCTTCGGAAACGAGTATATAACCTTAGCCTTGGCTGAGAGGCCCGACGCCTGCGCTTGTTCGGACGTCTAGTACAGAACAGCTGGCGTCCAATACACGAAGGAATTAAGAACATAAGAAACATACAACCAGGGAGGCCAAAAGTCGGCCGGCCAAAGAAGATTTGGGAAGACTGTTCGCGAGGACTTAGGAAAAATACCACTGTCGCCAGACATCGTGTCCGATAGGAAAGCATGGAAAATCGCAATCCATGTGAAGGAACCCTGAGGCGCTCACTAAGGCCCCTTGTACCTCGGCTCCAGATGTTAGTGCACATGTTAACCCAAGTTCGATGCCCCCTTAGACTTCGGATCTCGGTCCTTAGTTAATCCTTACTAGCCGTGGTAAGCGTCGATGGGGTAAACACTAGGCCCGGAAGGGGCCAAGGAATAAATTTCCCTTGGTGCCAAGTGCCAACAACGCACTGGGTTCGTCTTCGACTCGCGCGTTCGCTAACTGTCCTCTAGGAGGGAATCGACGGACTGAGCCAAAGGGTAGCAATCCCATGAAGTGTGCGTAGATACGAAGTCAAGCATTGTAAGACACGTCAGGTGGGATACACTTTGTTCCCCAGACATCAAGATCTCCGCTTCTCCGTACATCTACGACGATACGGGGACCTATATTGGCCAGCCCAACACAATCTTCATCTACGAAACCAAGCAAGTCAGATCGGATACCGTTGATGGCCGGGACGGAACAACGGCTCGATGGATTAAGCCTGGGCGGCTGTCCCGAACTGGATATCACAGGTTGGGCGGGATGTACGGGGTAGGGGTGTCATTGGGGAAGCGGACTAAAGCGGAGAATAAAAAAACGAGAAGGAAAGCCGAACTATCGGCATCGAGAAGGGTCGAGCGAAGAGTGTTCCCCTTGGCAACAAGGACGCTTAGGCGGTCTGACCACGCCGGCGGGACATCAAATGTCTGCAACACTCATGATCTAAACGGTGCGATTAGCTCACGCCCAAAACCACCCAACCCGAACAAAGGAAACAAAGGGTCATTTTCACTGGGGAGGTGAATCGATTGATCTGCGAAGGAAAAAATAAAGTACGGAAGGGGAGGAGGAGGAAGTTAGGTCTGGCAAAGAGGGCCACTAACATACCGGTGATATCACATTAGAGGGTTTAGTGGGTAACGACTGTAGGTGTTGTCAGAAACTTTATGATATGATTAACCAAAGACGAATCAAATTAAAAATTGATAACTACTTATACAACCTAAGAGAAACTACCAATGAAAACAAATTTAAGAAACAAATATCCCAAGAACCAAATGTTAATCCTAAGAGCAACCACAATCATAAACGGGACTAAAGACCAAACGCCATACCAAAAGCTAAATTTATTTGGCATTTTCAGAGGTCAAGCGTAGTGGTGAAAGACTAAAATTTAGTCAGGCGAACAAAATAACAACGTATGAAATGGAACGGATATACAATGAGCGTACAATGGTCAGGCGTTGGTATTGTGGGCGTATGTATGGGACGAATGTATTTTGAACGCCTGGTGTTGGGCGTGAGTATTACTAACGCCTGGCAACAGACGGAAATGAAAGACTACGCCCAATCAGCAGACGGAAATGAAATACTACGCCCGATCAGCAGGCGGACTTATAGCAAACGTCTTGTTGGGGGAGTAATTATTGTATATGTTGGGCGGTGATAGTATATGCGCTTGATGTGAGGCGCTAATAATACTCTCGCCCCAATCAGGCGCTGATAATACTCTCGCCTCAATCAAGCGCCCTTTATATCACCGCCCCATCTCAAGCGCCCTTTTAATAAACGCCCCACTGTCAAGCGGCCCTTATACTTACGCTTAAACCATACGCTCATTATATCTTCGTCCCACTATACTTGGGTTTGGTCTGGGTTGACGACTAGTTTTAGTCTCAAACCCTAAAAATCCAGACCAAATATGCTTATAGTCTGTTCCACTACGCTTCCAATCCTGACCAAATTTGGGTATAGTCCCTAATTATGATCGTGATTGTGGATGCTCTAAGAAGATGCCTTTGGAGACACTTGTACTCTAAAATTCAAGATCACATAGACTCAGAAGATAGTGTACTCTGAATTAAACATGGAAATTCAAAAACTGATTAGAACTACTTTCTTATGGAGTTTTAACAAAAAAAAAAAACTTCTGGATTCTAAAAAAAAAGTCAATTTTATATAAATATAAGAACTGTTGGGAAAAAAATTAAAATTCACTTACATTATCATTTGCACCATCGATTTTGACATTAGAATCAAAGCAGTTTCATCCTCCAAAAATTAAATCGGAAACAACACAAATAAAATTTGTGACCCATTGGAATCACCTTCAAGAAAGGATAAAAAGGTTCAAGAACCGTAGCACAGGTTACTTTACATTAAGAATAAATTAAAATTCGTAATACCAGTTAAAAAGTAAAAATATAAAGAGATGGAAGAAATATTGGTGTAACCCAAAGAATGAGGTAGAAAATAAAAGAGATACCGTATGAATGTGCTAGATAAAATGCAGAGAGGTTTATGTACCCTTGATTCATGATGTCAAGATGAATGAATACGAATGGGGCTAATAGAGAAGACGTTAACCAATCATCAATACAGCATTGTATGCGAGGGAAGTAGGCAACATGATTCAACTTCATACGATGAAATTATGAATTTCAATTTCGGTTTTGAGGTAGGAGAAGAGTCTGAAAGGGAGATGCTACACGATCTTTGACTCTTTGATATCTGGTGCGTTTCATTTCATCCTTCGATAACCCCACAGGCAAAACACAACGGTCGTAGATTTATCTTTTAGGAGGACAGATCTCAACCACTCTTTACATAGGCAAAGTTATCCAAACTATATCATGTATTCTATATATAGAAATGTTATCTTAGGCAACGGTTAACTTGCAACTGTCTAGATGTCATCTGTTCATTGGTGACTGTTGATTTACAATTATCAGAATGTCAATGGGAAAAATAAAATGAAAGAAAAAAACATCTTCAATTTTTTTTTATTTTGGTGAGCATTAACATTCAAAATAGGGACTACGACGCGACCCGCCAATACAAATATATACAACATAAAATCAGTTAACATTTTATTTTTATTTTTCATTTATACAAAAGAAAAAATGTAGCAAGATGGAAAAAAAATGAAAAAATATTTATAAGGAAAAGAAACTAAACTAGAAAACCTATATGCTTCTTCTTAAGTTAACCTACACCCGCATCCGGTGTCATCATCATCTTTAAGGTAAACTTCAAACACCGCTTCGAGGGTAGAATTGTTAGAATCACCTAAACTCTTAAGATTTGAACACTGAGGAGACCAGTCAGGAATTTGGCTCTATAGGAAGTTACCACTATGTACTCGTCCTTAACCAAGAAACCTAAACCTTTTCTTTACCTCAATATGCTTTCTTCCGATTCTTGATCAACCTTTTAGTCCAATAACCAATTCAGCTAGGAGCCTATCACTTCAGACATGGTGAGTTTGTACATCGATGTTCTTCGTGTATATCTTTCTGTAACTTGGAAAAAAAATTATTGGCTTGAAGAAACTCTGATATGGAAACCATTTGGTGCTTCAACTCTTGGGAATTTCATTAATGTATCTCCTCCAACTTCCTCCCATCTGCAATACCAACATCAAATCCAAAGAGAAAAGAGTTAGAACATAAACTAAGTGCTGTTTTTGCATGTTGAGCATTGCATTAGGTTACTTTAGTACAGCTCTAGTATATGGGCCATTCTGGTGTAGAGGTAGGATAGTGAGGGTGGGTGAGTACTGAGTGGCACACATGTTTGTGCAAATAGGCCCACTCTGGATAATGCGGGAAGCTACACGTGTGGACCGTGGAAGAGGACAGTCCCCACAGACAATAAGAACCTAAGTTGAGTACTTGAGTACTCTTGGCCAGTCTATATTCGGTAAAGAATTTTGTGCCGATGACTTTACCACTGTACTACAGTCTAATCGGCCGGTATGTTCACAAGAAAATCATACATGAGCAGAGCAATGCAGGAGTAACTACCTGTATTTTGTAACAAAGTAATGAAGGAATGTTGAAACTTCTGCAATTCCCAACTCTTTTCCGGGACATAACCTAGTTCCTCCACCAAATAACATCATGTGATGGTGAGACTCCAAACTCCTATCCTGCATCTCACCAGCAAATAATTGTTAGTTTTTTTATTCGTAGTCGACTAAAACGAACAAAAATGCAATGTGGACCACTTGGCAGACCAAATGATATAGTGATTGTTGTGCTACACATGCCATGTCAACTAAGAATTAGAAAAACATGAACCAGAAGAACTGACCTTCCATCTCCATGGATTAAAAGCTAAAGGGTCTGGATAAAGACATGAATCATAGTTGCTTTCTCTTGTATATACATAAATTCTCCATCCTTTTGGAATAAGAAATCCTGTAAAGCCAAAAAATAAATTAAAAAGAAATCATCACAATATAATCACTTACAGATCATTTTCTTTATAAAGATGGCAAAAGAAAGAAAATCAATAACAGATCAGTACGAAACTTTTAATCATAATACAACTTTAAATACATAAATATTTTTTCGAAATTGAAAAGAATGTATATTGATATATATATGTATCTGTATATAATGCGATGAACCTGGCTTGGTCCACCATTACACTATGAGTATGAACCTTTACACTCATGTGGCTTCATCCATAAAATACTAAAATTTCCAACCAAAAAAAAAAGAAAAGAGAATATAAAAATTTCTACTGCATAAGTGCTCCTACTTATTGTGTTTTCTTATTTTCCTTGTCTGTTTTACAACAAAATATTCACAATGCATGTAGCTGTTATTTTTACCATGAAATCACAAAGTAAAGAAACACTCGATAAAAAAAAATGTATTAAACCGAGAGAAAACAAGATGAAATTACGGGTGACATGAATGATTCAAGAATTCTTACCGTTCAATTCCATGTCCTCGGTTGTCTGCCTAAGTACCCCATTAACAATTGTAGCCAGTCTCATTGTTTCGAATATCACCTGATTATGTAAAGTATCGTATAAATTAGCTTCTACTGTTGTATTTTTTTTTTTTTTTATGAACATGAGGAAGTTCTCAGATGAAATTACTTACAGCGCGCGTGAATTTCATGGACGGGTAATCGTTCCAATCAATAGGGTCATCTGGTCCTTTATGTTTTCTAATTGCTAAATGTTCTTCCTACAAAAGAATACATCAAATTACGGTCAGAAATGTTAACAAATCAAAACATACAAATGAAAGCAAAGTCGAAATCCAACTTGAAATCCTTATACGCACCCTAAGTTCTTGAAGAGCTCTAGGATGATCATGAAGATACTTGACAGCCATCATCGAAGTTGTTGACACAGTTTCGTACCCGGAGTAAAGGACCGTAATTATTTGATCCATTATCTCCTCAACACTTAGATTGTATCTGTTATCTCCTATTAGACCACCAAGCATGTCATTGTGGGTACTCGGTGAAGCTCTTCGTTCCTCAATGATTTTTCTCAAAATCTCAATAACATTCTTTCTTCCCTGTGACAAAACGATAAAGTAAAAAACATCAGTAACCATATCTAAAATCCGAACACAAGTAGAAAGAACCATCAAATCAAAAGACTGTGTGACAAAACCAACAGAAGCACAGCGGTCGCTATACGAAACACGTGCAGTAGGCCTCTCAGATCAAAAACCTCCAAAAATAGAACACATGACATTGCTTTTAATCTCTCACACACACACTTTTGCCAATACTGGGACAAATGGATAGTTTCAAAAAACCTCTTAAACAATTATACTTGGATACTTGTGAATTTGTATTGCGTTTACCTTGAATCCACGGTTGTAATTTGTGCCCGGAAGGTTGATAGGAAGCGAGAGAGTTCCTATTACTAGTTTGCAGAATTCAGTCTTGAGTGATTCAGATTTTTCGTCAGATGCAATACCGATCTGATAAAACGAAGATAACAAAGCCATCTGTACACAAAACACACAAATTAATTAAAAACTTACTAAGAAATGTTATTCATTTGGTACCGGAAACAGAAGAGTAAAAGCAAGCAACTAACTAACCTCTTTAGTTTTTTCTTGGATGTCAAGAGTTTTACCACCCCAATTACTGAGGTGAGATCTCATAAACTCATCAACCTTAGGAAGAAGTTGATCTCTGATAGTGGAAGGACTAACAATTGAAAGCATTGACCCTCTCATAGCTTTATGAGCTGAACCGTTCACCGCAGCGATATTGCATTTTCCTAAAATATCTAACATGGATTGTGGATAACCAGGAACTAATCCTTTTCCTTCATTCAATAGGATATATCTATTCAACTCTGGATCCATTGATACAATTGTTGGACAACCCAATATGTGGGATTTGAAGAAACTCCCATACCTGAAAATATTTGAATGAAAAACAAACAGAAAAAACTGTATTACCTACCTACTTCAAAAAAAAAAATGAACTCTTATGAACAGAAATTACTCAAATCTTTTTGTGGCTACTTTTCAGAAAAATTAAGTGATTATATAATTGGCTAATGAAATTCATTCCATGCAACACTGTAGATTTCACATTAGATACTATGAAAAATTCAATCAAGAAAAGAGTTCTTTAAAAAATAAGTACTCTGTTTTGCAACAAAATAGAATATATCCAATAACGAAGAACAGGAACAAAACACCATATTCTAAGAAACCAATAATTCATTACCACATTATGATTAGAGTAAAGAAATGAATAAAAACAAAACAAGAGAGAAAATCAAATAGCACACAACTGACCTTGCTCTTTGGTTTTTCATGAAGTTGGGACCCTGTTTAAGAAACTCAGTAGTTTCACCAAAAACAGGCCAACCCATAGTACCAGGAGGTAAACCTTTCTTCCTGTATCTAACTTCATTCCATCTAAGTAGCGCAGTACAGATGAAACATAATACTACCACCGCTAGAAAAACAACCAAGAAAACCGCCATTGATGATGATGATGAATGCTTCTGGTATGTAAATGTTACAACCCACTTCCAACACCGAAGAGATATAGAAGTGTAAAATGGAAAATGGGTTGAATAATTTCAAAGTTAGTCAGAAGTATATATAGGCCTGTGAAGACAGGGAGGGAGGATGAGTCTTGACTTATTTTTAGTATGACCACCATAGTCCATTCTATGCACCCTTCCCTAAGCACCCTCCCTAAGTATAGACCCACACTTCTTTAGTAATAAAATCTCACCTCACCCCACAACTCTGTTCATTCTACAGAGAGAGAAAGAAAAACTGTCATAGTGAATGTGTACTGTGTTGTCTAGACTGGGTAATGTTGGAAATGGAATTGAAGTTACAATTGAGTTTGTTTAACTAAGCTGCTGTAATGAACAAGTAGTAAAATGACTGAGTTTTTGTCTGGTGATGAAAGATTTTGATCGGCCAAAAAATTATAAAAATGATGAAGGCCCACAATTTTGAATCAAAGGCAGGTGAGTGAGATAGAGAAAGAGAGTGGCACATGGACACCACCCAATTGGAGATAGAAGAAGAAGAAGAAGAAGGAGAAGGAAGTTCTCCCTATCTCGCTCACTCACTGCCCAAATTTTTTTTTTTCTTTCCATCACATGCCTGTCAAACGAGATCTGTTAACTCTATTTAGACAAACAAATCACTAACAAACAATCTATTAAGGATGATGATGCCGTGTGTGTGATGAAGTAATCTTTCTTCAATTATTTAACTGCACACAGGGTTGAATCTTGTTTTGATAAAGAAGAAACAAATACTACTGTTTTTGTAAATCTTTGTAATGTGAAGCTATGGACTGTTAAAAGACTTCACTAAGTTACAAATTATGTCCCATAGATTTGAGTGTTTTTAAATTAGAAATCATTCTTTTCTGGATGTTATAAAATAGTGTCAGTATTATTTGAGTGTAATTTGTGGCATACAACATAATATGATATAGTTGTACACTTGAGTATTTATCCGATAACAATTCAGAGTTGCGTGCTAATGTTAAGAGATATCTTACCTGCTCGACCATTTTCAATCAAGGTACATCGTAACTAACCATTGGAAAATATGAACCAATCATAATTAATTAGTAATTTTGTTAGTTTGGACAAATTTTTCATTTATCGAGTATTTTACAACTAACTGTTTGAGAAATGGTTAGATGCAATGATGGTAATTCGAAAAATGGTCGAATGCTCTAGCTAAATCCGTTTAAGAGATATATCCTATCGACTAAACAGTTAGATCTAGAATAAGATATCAAGTTCCAATTTTCCGGGGAACTCTCATAGTCTCGAGGAAATAGTTAGTATAGATTTTAGTTTTGGGAAATGAGAGTAAGAGAGAAATTAAGAAATTAAACTATTTTTTGAAGTGAAAGCGATTTCTCAAAAGAGATAAAAAGAGTAAGATCTTCATGCAATAATGTAACTGAATTGACTTTAAACATGATTGAGAGAGTCTTGTAATGGACCAATATGTGGGACTTCTCAAGAACTCTCTATAATTAATGTTGTAATTTTTAGTTGATTAAGACAATAAACTTTTTGGTTAAAGGGATAAGAGATGGGAATAATTATGTTTAAGCTTTGCAGCCCAAGGTAAGCTGTAAAGTTGGAGGCCTCTTGAACACAAGAAGGTTGTATATGATTTTAATTAAAACCCCCTTCTGTTATCAATCTCATACTATATTATTGCTGATTAAGTTGTCAAAAGTAAAGCTAATTCTCTCTTTTAGTTGGCCAAAATTCAGGTTTTATAAGGGCCACAAATACAAAAAAGAATAACAACTAAATTATATACTACTAAAGAAGAGATAAACTATAAATTAGAAATAGAAAACGAAGAGAAATTGGTTAATAGTTATACTATTGTACTTGTTAATACATACAATCTTGATTAAGGGCACTTAATATAACTGTGCACCCTCACAAAATATAACAAAATCAGTCAAACGGTGTATAAAGGGCTAAGTTTCACTGCCTTTATTATGACTTTATGTTAGGTTCAAGGTTGCATAGTATGACCGCTTTTCCAATTTATCCTAGGTTAAAATGAAAAAAAATGATAGTACTCATTTTTCCAAAAGTGAGACGAATATTAAAAAATACGAGTTTTATTTTTCAAAGTGAGTACTAAATTTATATAAAACAATGCAACTTTCATAATCAAAATCTAGATTTACTGAATCAATAAAATCTGATAACTCCATCACTAATGGATCTACAAAACAATCATCACGGCAAGACCCTTACCAGTTAAACAAACAGTAAGGTGAGATGATGATGAAAATCATTGTTAGGTCAAAACAAGGTGAAATGATGGTAGGATTATTTGTTTGGATAATTTTAATCAGGGCTTTTCAGAAAAATAGGCTCGTTTTTTTTGGTGCTTTTCATTTCTAGGCCACTTTTTTTATTTATTGCTAGACTAGGCAAGTTTTGACCAAAAGTGATGGATGGAAAGTTAGCACCGTTAGGTGCACTTAAAAAGACCTAAAAGTCCTTTGAATCGGTTATTTCGACCCAACCAGCTACTATGACTCTTTATACGTCATCACCCAGTGCGTACGTGGCACTGCTTACGTGGCAAGGCCCACGTGACACTGCTTACGTGGCACTCTTATCTTCTTCTCCATAAATCATAAATGAACGTCTCCACAACCACATACTTCTGCTTCTCTTCATTTTCAGAACTGAAAAATGGGTGGTGGTATGAATGATAATGTAGCCTTCAACAATTTTATAATAAAATTTCTCCCATTTCAGAACTTGCATTGTCTTACAAAAGCATCCATTCATCCATTCACAAAAGATAACCAAAATGAAACATAAATAGTATCAACCATATTGTTTAGATCCAGTCATAGAACAAAAACAAAAGAGACAACCAACCCATCAGACTTTCATGTACTTCTTTGGTTTCTTCTTTCCCTTTGGATCTGCAACTGTGAAGGTGACTTTGTTGTTGACAGATCCAACATGTTGATTAGTCTGATTGAAAGCAGGTTGAGAAGAAGCCTTTCTCTTTCTCCCTTTTGCAGCACCTTGTTTAGAAGATTCTGAATTGTTTTGGTTCTTCATTCCATCCTTAGCAGTAGTAGATGCACCTGCAGAAGCACTAACAACCGGTTTCTTTCTATTGTACTTCCTTTTTGGTGGTTCAGGGACATGAGTAGATGATGTTGAGCCATCAACACAGGTTCTAGGTTTTTCTCCCTTTGGATTCTTTCCAACCTCTCCACCAGCACAAGTTATTGCATAGTGACCATAAACTCCACACTTCTTACACTTTCTCATTTTCTTCACACTTCCAGCTTCATCATAAGAAGGAATCCTCTTCTTTCTTGGCCTTCCAGTTTTTCTTATGATAACAGGAGGATTAATGAACTCTACCAGTATATTCTACACAAAGAGAGGAAGAAAGAGAAGATATTTGTTAAGATAGATATGAAACCATTAAAGGTTGTGTATTATATAAAGCATGTATGAAACCCCAAAAAAATCCAAGAATCTTTGTTATTATTAAATATTTATTGCACAATAATCAATATATTTTTCTTTAATAAAACTAGTGGTCTTACCCAGTCAATTTCAGCTGACAGTGGTTCAAACTCTGGAGCATGTGTCTTTTTGTAGTATTCCACACTGTATACAGGGTCACAGTAGCTACAACATGAAATCAGGGAAGCATATCCACAAATTATCAGTTTACAATCAAGCTTGAGCAAGGAAAAACAAAGGGGATATAACAAATCAAAACATTGGAGTGAAAAGAGATTGTGACTTACTCAACCCAGTTTGGTCTCAATGGTGTTAAAGCAACTATAGCATGTTGACAGGGAAATCCCCTCAGCTTCCACTGCAAACAACTACAGCTCTTTTTGGAAAGATCCACAACAAACACAGCATCATGAACACTCCTGACCTCATACACCCTTCCCCTTACAGCTCCAGTTAACTCAAACAGATGATTTAAGTCATGCATCTTTGTAATCAGCTTCATTGCCTTTGGAACTATCTCACCATCCTGCCAGTTTTCACTTTCATTCCTCCTCTTGAAGAAAAGACCCATCACCAGTTTATTATACATTTGTGCAAGTGTAATGATTGGCTTATCTCTAAAGGGCTTGGCCATGTTGTTGAAAGACTCTGAGAAATTATTGTTGATGTGCTCACACTTGCTGTCATTTGAGAAATGAGACCTAGACCAGCTTTCAGGTTTTTGATCTATGAGATACAGTGCAGCTTTTTCATCCTCAGCAAATAATTTATCCATGTGTTGCTAAAAACAAACATGACATAAATAGTATCAAACTCATGTATGTAATACTTGAAATTACATTATATTGTTTTGAGAAATGAGCATACCTGATAGTGTCTCTTCTTGTAACATTTGGCAGCATTCCAGAAATGAACATGTAAGCTGTATGGCTTGAAATACTTCTTGAAATTCTTCATCAAATGTCTGTCAATTTATCAATAAGAAACAGTTAGTCATTGAACTTATATTATTAGGAAATATTAAGGATATAAAAGTTAACCTGAAACATAATCTGTGCTCATCCAAGCAGAAGTATTTGTCACAAGCTTCACTAATCCCCTTCTGCTTGTCTGATATAATGGTGAAATGCAAGTCTTGACCCAGTATAGCTTTCAAGTCTTTGAGAAAAATCTTCCAGTTCTCAATGGTTTCATTCCTACACACCATTATACCAAGAGGTACTAAACCATTCTGACCATCTAGACCTGTTGCAACCAGTAACACACCACCATACTTCCCATACAAATGGCAAGCATCCAATCCAATGATTTTCCTACATCCAGCCAAGAATCCTTCTATAACAGGCTTGAAGCAAAGTGTCATTGACAAGAATGTGTTGTCTGTGCTTCCATATGAGAAACTAGCTACACTGCCAGGCATTTTTTTCCTGCAATTACAACAAAGTAATGTTAATGACATATAATTTGTAATATTAAGACAAACATTAACAAACAAACAAAAAAACAATTAATGTTACCTTCACCATTTCACAGAATGCAGGAATTTTCTTGTACTGCTCCTCATAGCTGCCATGAAGTTTCTGCAACACAATATTTCTTGCTCTCCATGTTGTATGGTACTTAATGTTCACTTTCATTGTTTTGTTGAACTCATTTGCCAATGACTCAGGATCATGGATTTTGTTTTTGCTACCTAGAGTCTCCAACCTATGCATTAGTACTAAATAAATTAAAGGATTATACAATCAAACACATCAAAGTTTAAAAAGAGACAGAAGCAATCACATACCTTCCTTGTCATTCTCAACCTCCACCTCCCCAAAGTTTGGATCACCAGCATCACTATCAATATTATCATCATCACTTGCAGCATCATTATCAACATTATCACCATCACTTGCAGCATCATTATCAACATTATCACCATCACTTCTCTCACTTGCAGTACCATCTGAAAGATACCCATTCTCAACTTTTTGTAGAAACTTATTGTAACTCTTGATATCTTTCTCTTCACTATCATTGTCATTCATCTTCAGGACATCCTCATCATCAGGGTTACATTCATCTTCTTCTACATTTTTCAAGTGCATGACATACTCATCACTTTTCTTGTACTCTTGGGCAACTGCAAACAAATCTTCCACCACTTCTGCCTGTGTTGTAGCTTCAACCCAAAAGTCATGATTGAAATAATCATCTAATCTAGGTATCTCATTACCTTGTTCAGCTCCACTAGCCTCCAAAACAGGATTACTCTCAGCTACACTTGCTTGTGTTTGTTGAGTAAACTGTGGAATATAAACATCTCCATCATCATTCTCAGCTACACTTGCTTGTGTTTGTTGAGTAAACTGTGGAACTGATACACCTCCATCATCAACATATTCATCAGAAACATCTTCTTCACTACCAGCTAAATCAAAAAACACTTTAGTAGGATTCTTCTTCTTCATCCTTGGTATTCTTTGACTTCTTCTAACTGACTTTCCATGCCATCTCTTAGGTGATGAACCACTAGTAAAAACTGGTTTAGGTGGAGTCTTAGAGACTGGCTTCTTTGGAGTCACATTCTTTTTGGGTGTCATTTTTGGTGGAGGAGGCTGTGAATCTGCAGTAACCTGAGATACATCTATCTCACCATTCTCATCTAGTGGCATCACTTGCAAATACAATGTAATCCAACCATGTTCATCTTCAATTGCATTTTCCCAGAAAAACCAAAATTCTACATCATTAATGATGTTTGATGGTAGGCATGGATCAACAAACCATAGAAGGTCCAATGTCTCCCTACTGGTTAATCTCAACATAGGACTAATCCTAGACTTTAACTGATTTATACCCATATCTTCTCTGGACAAACCCTTAAACTCAAAACACATAGCAGTGTTGATTAGATCCTTCACCTTAATATTTCTGGTTGGAAATATGTCATGTTGAACCTCTTTAACCACTTGCTTTCTACAATTAAGAACAACAAAATATATATTAGACAAATTTATGGAAAACCCATCTCAGACAAATTCTAGAACCATAAAAACCCTAGAAATCAATTATCACACAAACCATAAAAAATCCTAGAAATCAATTTCAGTTAATCATTATCAGCAGAACCCAATTTTGAAATTAAGAAACCCTAGAAATTTATCAGTAGAACTTCATTATCAGCAGAACAAATTCGAACTTCATAAAAATTCTATAAACATAGAAAACCCTAGAAATTCGACAAACCCAAATAAATCAACCTTACAAACAAAACCCATAATAAGTTCATCACTGAAACGTTAAAATCAACCGAGAAACCTCAAAAAACATATTAGTGTTTTTTGTTACCTCTCTGTAGAACGCTTCTTCCTTCTCGTCATCTTCACCAGCAGGAAATCTTCAATTTGTTCTTCGAATCTCAACTAACAAAACACTGTTTCACTGATTTATCTAAAAACCCTCTCTGAAGAACCCTCTCTGAAGAACAAAAGAGAAGAAGAAACTAAATGAATCGATTTCTCAATCCAAGAATCTTCTGTTATTCTTTACACCTTCCCGCGCTGTCGATAATAACAATGAAGAACTAACTTGGCCGTTCAATTCATCCTCGAGATTTCGTGTTACTTAGATTTGGCTCTCAGATAGCAACACGTGGAGATCTTATCGAGACAGGTGGACATCTAAACGTGTGTGACTGACACACACGTGTGAAGGACATTTCAGTAATCTTACCACATGTATGAGATCTCCCTATATGATATTTTGGCGAGATATTGACAACTCAACGCGATAAATTGACCGAGATGGTTAAAGTGGATGGAATCCGTTTAACTTGCCTAGTTTTGCAAGAAATAAAAAAAGTGGCCTAGAAATGAAAGTGAGGGTCCAGACGAGGCCTACTTCTGCATATAATCCTTTTAATTACCAAGTGCAGTTTTTTTTTCTTTTTTGTAAATAAGATATTTCATTAAAGATATTAGGACTCGGAAAGAGTCTCTGATACAAAAGAAGTAAAGCCATCTAATCTGGGAGTAGGAGATTTCCCGATATTAGATTTATCTATTAGGATATGTTTTAAGTTACATAGAAGAGGAGAAGACTTTCATTCAATAACCGATTTAAAGGCCTAACAAACTTTGCTAAAGTATCTGCTACTTTGTTACCTAGTCTAGGAATAGAATTAAATCCCAAAAAGTTATGACAGAGTTTAGTTATCCTGTTGGCTTCATCAAGACAAGCTTTTGCTCTCCAGGAGATGTCCGGAGAACGCCCCTGTAGATACTTGAAAATGCTTTCACAGTCACCCTCTATGTTGAAACTTTGAATCTGCTTTTCTTTTGCCCAAATTGCTGATTGTAAGACTCTTATAGCTTCTGCTTCTTGTGGATCTACAATTGTGGATTTCGCTGCTCTTCCTCCTTCACATTTTCCTGCATCATTTCTTAAAATTAAAACATAACTAGATGGTAATAAGTCAGAGATCCAAGTTGCATCTACATTTATCTTTAGGGTATCTTTTTCAGGTTCCTTCCATGTATGCATTTGCTTCTTCTTTTTCATCCCTTTAGGTTTAGGGTTTTTCTTTTTCCTTGTTGACCAAAATTCTAAGTGCCTCTGAATTTAAGTGTCTAGTTGTTAGATTTGTTTTCAAATACTCTGTCACATCTTTCCTTCCAGATAAACCACATCTTAGTTAAGAGCATTTCTAGATATGTCTGTCCTAGGATTACTCAACCAGCTGTTACAAAGATCTAAAAAATTACTTGATCTGTTTAAGGATAAGTGCACAGAATTGGGAGCAGCTTCCCAAATTTCCTTAGCAAAGGGACAATGAAATAAAAGATGGTCAGTTGTTTCTACTTCTACATGACACATAGTACAGTTAGGCACTACATCTTTAACTTTTCCAAAAAGCTTTGCATTAGTTGGAAGTGCATTTTGCAAGCATTTCCACAAAAATAACTTAATTCTTTCAGAGATATTCAAATTCCATAAGCCTTTCCAAAAAGATTCTCGTAAAGAAAGACTAACTATGTTTTTTCCTGATTCATTTAGTTTATCATACAAAGATTTGACAGTGAATTCACCTGATTTTTTTAAAGTCCATCTGAGTTGATCCTTCCTAAGATTTTGGTTACTATCTTTAAACAGATAGATTCTGCTTATTTTGTGTGCAATATCAACAGGGAAAGAGGAGGTGAGTAATGGAATATTCCATTTGCATGTTTCTATGTCAATCAAATATGAGACCCTAACTAAATTATTGTTACTGGTTGTTTTGAGATTTTCTAAAGTAACTTCAAGACCTGGAATCCATTTATCTTCCCATATATTAATGTCCTGCCCATTTCCCACTTCCCAAAAACTGTATTGCTTAACAAGCTCTAGACCTTGTCTAATACAATTCCATGTCCAAGTGATCTTGTTTGAAAGTTTAGTTCTAAAGGGGGATTTGTTCCTAAAATACTTAGATCCCATTGTTTTTGGGTTCCTTAATTAATCTCCAAGCTAGTTTTGCTAACATTGCAAGATTTAACTTACGGGCTTCTCTAAAGCCTAGACCTCCTTTGAGGATTGGTTTACAAAAATTAGGCCAAGCTTTTGGGTAGAAACCTTTATGACCAGCTTCTTTACCCCACTAGAAGTCCCTTTGGATTGCATTGATTTTAATAATGATCTGTTTTGGCATCAGAAAACAGCTTATTTGGTAAGAAGGGATACTAGACAATACTGCTCTATCAAGAACATACATGCTTGGTTAGGAAAGGACTAAGCTTTTCCAACCTTTAGATTTAGTTTCCATTCTTTCCAGAATAGGAGTAAAAGTTTTTATCTTTGACCTGTCCACAAAAGGAGGAGCTCCTAAGTATGGGTCCTTAAGGTTTATGTGCTTTCTTTTTAGAAGTTTAGACATCATTCTCTGGTGCTTAGGTTCTACTTTCTTACTAAACAAAACTCCAAATTTTTCAAAATTAATTATTTGACCCGAGGCTTTGCTAAATGTTGCTATTGTGTCCAAAAGATTCTTATATTCTATCAAAGCTTTTACAAAGAGCAAGCAGTCATCAGCAAAAAAAAAATGTGAAATAGGTTCACTTTTACGAGTTATTTTGACCCCATGTAGAGATTTCTTTTGCTCCTGAGTTAAAATAAGTCTAGAGAAAATTTACATACAGATAATGAATAAGTATGGAGATATAGGATCTCCTTGTCGAATCCCTCTAGAAGGTTTGAAAGAAGCACCAGGAGTACCATTCAATAAAACAGAAATGTAAGTTGTTGAAATGCATTGGTCTATAAGTTGACAAACCTCATCATTGAAGCCAAAAGTTTTAAGAGATGTTAATAAGAAATTCCTGTCAACTCTATCAAAAGCTTTAGACATATCTATTTTTATCCCTAACCCTGTTTTGGTCTTTTTATTTTTGAAAGAATGAATTATTTCTTGGGCAACTATTATATTATCAGATGCCTGGAAGATAGGAAGGAAGATTGAAAAGGAGAGATAAATTTTTCTAAGAAGGGCTTTATTCTATTAGCCAATTTTTTTTGCCATAACCTTATAAATATTATTACAGAGACCAATTGGTCGAAATTGACTACGATTATTGGGATGCTTTGTTTTTGGTATTAGAAAAAGATGGGTTGTGTTCAAATCCGAGTTCATAATATTTGTTCTGAAAAAATTTTGTATTGTTTTTGTTACTTGTTCTCCTACTAAGTTCCAGTTATTGATGAAAAAACTGACTGGAAAGCCATCAGGTCCAAGGGATTTATTTGGCTTCATGTTGTTTAGAACCAAAAGAACTTCCTCTGTAGAAGGGATTTTCAGAATACAAGAGTTATCAGAAGAAGAAATGACATAAGGGATGTTTTCAAAAATAGGATTGGGTCTCAATTGATCAGATGGGCGGTCAGTAAAAAGGGGGCTAAAGTAATTTGTTAAAATAAGACTTATCTCTTTTCTATCTCTTGTTGTTACTCCCTAATCAGTTTGCAAACTTTCTATGGTATTCCATTTCATTCTTCTTAAGGTTATAGTATAGAAATATTTTATATTCCTTTCTCCTATAGCTATTATGTCATTCCTAGATTGTTGTTTAGCTATAGCCTCTTGGGTATCGTAAAGAGACTCTAAATCTTTCAGTTTTTCTTTTAACTTTTAATTCTGAAAGGATCATGATGCATTTTTCCTATCTGGATAGAAATATTCTAGCTTAGTTGACTTACAACCAAAATAGTTCGTCATTCGTTCATGTTAAAGGTCTCCATAGTTCGTCCACGTGAACCTAATGCTCATAAGCTCAGCCCTAGTATACAAATATTTATACAAAAATATTAAACTGATCACGGATTTCCTGACCCACTACATGGATCAGGGCAGATCGTGGAATTTAACCTGCGGTCAGTGTTATATTGTCCATATTTATATGATAATTTTTCCTTCATAAATTTTTATGGTAAACACTGAAACATCAGCGCATTGTATATAATGCAGTTAGCGTCAATTAGGTGCGCTTATGACAAGGTTTGTCAATTGATAACATAATTTCTGATATTTGTTTACTCCATATCAAATCTTTAGGATATTATTTGAAGTTTTGGATATTGAATACAAATATCTTATCATATATACTTTATTTAACAGAATAAAAATAGTGATGACAGTATCTTATTTGACATTTATATGTTGCAAATAACATATCGGATGTCAGAAATGTATAATCAATGCAGTTAATTTTGGCCGACACATGGGCCAGGACGAAACTGTAAATTTCAACGAGACGGAATTTTATCGATAAACTTGACGAAATGGCCGATATCTTGATGAGACAAGCTTAATGCACAAAAATTTAGTAATAAAAATGATATCCAACCCTAAGGAATTCGATTTTTTTTCTTTTCTAAAAGATTAGTATCTATACAAACTTAACGTATGTAATGTGTGCCAAATACTAAAATGAATAAGTGATAGTGTTTTTTTCCAGAAATGAAGCAAATATTAAAATAGGCACGAGTTTTATTTTCCAAAGTGAGTACTAAGTTTATATAAAACAATACAACTTTCACCGCTAGAATCTAGATTCACTGAATTAATAACCCCGTAAAATCTGGTAACTCCACCGTTAGTCGATTTATAAAACAATCATTACCACAAGACTCTTACCAATTATCAATAAACAAACAATAATGTGAAATGATGATGAAAGTCATTATTATGTATCGAAAACAAGGTGAAATGATGATTTCCACAACAAGACGAAATGATGGTAGAATTATTTGTTTGGGTAATTTTAATTGCCTGGTGAAGTTGTAGGTTTGAAGTATATTTTAATTCTGAAAGGATTATGATGCATTTTTCCAATCTAAATAGAAATATTCTAGCTTAGTTGAGTTAGAACCAGAATATATAGTTCGTCATTCGTTCATGTTAAAGGTATCTTTAATTCATCCACGTGGTCCTACTGCTCCTTATTCTAGCCCTGATAAACAAATATTTATTCAAAAATGCTAAACGAATCACGGGTTTCCCGATCTGCTCCATGGATTAGGATAGACTACGAGATTCAACCTGCGGTCAGTGTAGTAGTGCCCATATTTACACGATAGCTTTTCCTTTGCAACTTTTTATGGTAAACACTGAAATATCAGTGCATTGCATATAATGTAGTTAACACCATGGGAATGCGCTGATGATATGGTTTGTCAACTGATAACCAAATTTCTGATATTTTCCCGACTACATATCGAATATTTAAGATGTTATTTGAAGTTTTGGATATTGAATATACATATCTTATCTTATATACTTTATTTATCAAAATAAAACAGTGTTGTCGGTATCTTATTGGACATTTATACGATGTCCGAGAACAAACCGGATTTAGGATATGTCTAACCCAATAGGCCATACATGGGTCGGGACGAGTCTTTTAATTTCGGCGAGACAATATTTTATCGACAAACTTGCTGAGACGCATGATATTTCGCTGAGACAAGCTTAGCGTATGAGAATTTAGTAACAAAAATGATATCTAATCCTTTAAAAAATCGATTTTTTTTTTGGTTCTTAAAAGTTGGTATCTATACAAGCTTAACATATATAAAGTGTGAAGAATGCTTGGTATATATATTCCGGAATAAAGCTTGAAAATAAAGTTCTCCTAGATTTTACCAAGAATCTCCTCGAACTAAGGTTATTCGGTGTCTCGGTCGAGATAAGAGCGAGACCCAAAGTTAACTACATCGTGCAACGACTACTATTACATGTTAAGAAATGCCTAATCTTCAAAGCGTCTTGGTGATTTTGATTAAAAAAAATAATAATGACAAATTCATCGAAATTAATATGGTTATAGTTATAGAATCTAGAAAGGAAGATCAGATTAAATACAAACAACGAAAGTATGTGTTTTTTAGTTGTTCGGCGTCTCGGCCCTGGTGGAGACAAGAACGAGACCCGAAGTTGAATCGTGCAACACTACCATTACTTGTTAAGAAATACCTAATTTTTTGAAACATCTTGGTGATTTTGATTAAAAAACAAAAAAAAAATGACAAATTCATCGAAGTTAAGTTGGTGTTACAGTTATAGAATCAAGAAAAATCCAATTAAATATAAACAAAAGTTAGTTTTGCTTTGAATATAATATTTCGAATAATTATAAGATATTACTCCATACTCTCCAATCTTATCGAAACAAAAGTTAGTTTTAAGTATTCGTCAAATAATTATGAGATATCCAAAAAAAAAATATCAAAATGGAGACCGTATCTGGCATATTCTTTTTGGTGGATACATTCGACATCCATACTAATTATACACTTCAAATGATAATATGATAATGTTTTGTAAATTCCATGTTATAAAAATAAAATTTAATTGTTGGTGAAGAAAATATGCACATCATAATATTCATTTTCAAAATACAGATTCTTCCACCAATTTTTCTTTTCGATGGAAACATAGCATATTCCTCCTTTCCTAAAAAAAAAAGCTGTTATAGCTTTTTTAATTTGACTTATTTTAACTCTTTTTGGGAATAGAGGTAGTAATAACGAAAATTAAAAATACAATCGTAAAATGCGGCGTAGCCACAGTCTTGATCTTTGTGTTAGCGTGGTAGAGACGAAGAGCGCCCGGCCGCCCATGCCAAGACGTCACTTATGTCAAACTACATGTTCATAAGCTTTTTTTGCCGTAATATCCGTTAATGTCAAACTGCATAATTTGGCTACAATTGATTCAAGTAGGTGAGATCACATATTTGGCAATGCACCAAATTTTATTGAATCTGTTGCACAATGATCAGATAATTTTTTTTTGTTATTATGATTGAACCTACTATGCTGAGTGATCCAACATCATTTTAAGCATGTAAAGAGAATGTTCGGCACTTGCAGTAGGTGGCACTCCTACTACGTAATTCAAATCACAACTTGTACCAAGGTACGAAAAAGATGCATAATGGTTGAGTTGCCAAAGCCAAAAAGGCCGGTGTGTAACAAATATGATGTACACTACACGTGTGTAGTTCATTAATAACGATTGGTGTACAAGATTTGGGGACCCATACATACACACGTGTAGCTTACACGTCCTCTTGTCGTGGTTCTAAATTCTAGTACTCTGTTACCGATGACACGAAAGGGACACAAGTGAACTGGATCGGTTGAGTTGCCTCGTACAAGGTGATATCAACCAGGTTTCACTATGGTTAAAAAGTCTTGAGGTTTTTACCAGGAGGCCATACACTTAAACAATATGCTATGGTTGGTATTCAAAATGAGACCTGTATATTCTGGTGGGCGATACATTCCTATATGCAAATTTGTATTTGATTTGAATGCGACTCGGTACATATTCTACGCTGGTGTTATAGAATTAGCAGTTCATTTGGCTGACTGTCTGAAGTTTTCTGCGACAGTCGAGTTTAGATAATCTCACATTTATAGAGAGGTAACTCGTTAGCGGATCTAATGGCAAAGGAGGGAGCTTTTACATGCTCTTAATGGTAGAGTGAGCCATCATAGTTCATTTGTGCCGCTTTGGGAAGCTATATAGATCATGTTTGTCCAACTACCGTTTCAAATAGTTTCCAAACATGTCGTTCCTTTTAGCTTCGTCTCTTTTTTCTTCTCTCTCGATGTGAGGCTTTGCCTGTTCTTTCGGTTTTCGTTGTCTCTTTAATATATCTCCTTGTGAGCTTTGCTTATATCTATGTTTGTATATACGAGATTAAGATCCAAAAACAATACTCCTTCCATCCCAAATTAGATGAATTAATTGGTTTTAAATTTCGACCCATAAATAGATGAGCTATGTCTCTAATCAAGGGGATATTTCTAGAATTATCCTTTTAATTGATTATTGTTACTATAAGAAAAATGTATAATTTGATAGTCATGTTTATATTCGTTATGTAGGTATTTTAAAATGCTTTTCAATGGTATAAAGTTTATGAAAAACCATGATATAGTTTAAGAGATAAATCATTTCTAAGTTTTACTAGTTATTATCCATAAAAATATAATTGTTAAAAAAATACTTAAACATACTCCCCTTTCTTCTTTGCCTTAAGAATTGTGCAAAATACAACTAGATCATCTAATTTGAGACAGAGGGAGTAGTGCAAACTACAACTAGCTCATCTAATTTGGGACGGAGGGAGTAGTTTACAACTTATTATTAATTTTTAACATCTTGAAAACCCTGTCAATGTATATATTTTTCGGATATCCCTAAAAATACGAGGTTGTTCTTTTTGTTTATTTTCCAAACTCGTAAATTAAGCCATTTATTGGCATAAGAAAATTACATTCGCTTAACATGGGTAGAGCCTGTTAAGAACAAGAGACATAATATTTGTGTTCCTTTTTTTAACGGGAAAAATATCGTTTCGTCCTTTTTCAGGTGGGCCTATGTCTGTTTAGTCCTTTGGTCAAACGCCTTTACTGTCTGGTCCATAATTATTTAAAAATATTTGAATGCACAAAAATACCCTTCCGTGCTAATTTTTTTTTGTAGCAGTTCATTCTTCAAAATGAACTCCTGTTAATTTCGACTTATTTTATCATAAATCACCTAAAAAAACAGAGTTCATTCCAGAAAATGAACTCCATATAAAACCCAAAAAAAAAACAGAGTTCATTCCAGAAATGAACTCCATATAAAAACCTAAAAAAACAGAGTTCATTCCAGAAACGAACTCCATATAAAAACCTAAGAAAAAACGAGTTCATTCCAAAAATGAACTCCATATAAAAACCTAAAAAAACAGAGTTCATTCCAGAAATGAACTTCATATAAACCTAAAAAAACAGAGTTCATTCCAGAAATGAACTCCATATAAAAACCTAAAAAAACAGAGTTCATTCCTAGAAATGAACTCCATATAAAAACCTAGAAAAACAGAGTTCATCCCTAGATATGAACTCCATATAAAAACCTAGAAAAACAGAGTTCATTCCTAGAAATAAACTCCATATAAAAACCTAAAAAAACAGAGTTCATTTATGGAATGAATTGCAGCATCATCATCTTCATCGTCTTCAACAACAAAGAACGATTTCATCTTCACCAACAACATCTTCGTCATCTTCATCGTCTCCACCATCTTCAACAACACTAGTAGCAAGAAAATCAAGAAAATCAAGAAAAAAAACTTGTTTTCATCGTCGTCTTTATCAAACAGATGCAGCAGCAGATTAAAATCAAGAAAAAAAATCGTTTTCATCATCGTCGTCTTCATCAACTCGTGTTGTTTCTTTATCACACAGATTTGTTTCATCGTCGTCTTTATCAAAACGGATACAGCAGCAGATTAAAATCAAGAAAAAACTAGTTTACATCTTTAGCAGCAACAGCGGCGAAGATGAACTTCAACAGTAGCAGCATCACAAACCAGAGTTCATTCCTGAAAATGAAATCCGTCATCTTCATCTTCTTCATCAGCAGCAGCAACTCATCTTCATCCTCTCCATCATCAGCAGCAACAACAGACGAAAAAACATCAAAATCTTCATCACAAACCAGAGTTCATTCCAGAAATGAACTCTGTCATATTCATCTTCTTTTATAGATCTGAAACTTACCCAAGCATGTGAAGATGATAAAGGTTCATCATCATCATAAATAGCAGCAGAATCTTCAACCTCACCGTCTTCATCATCAAAACAAAGCAAAACAGCAAAAAGAAAAAAATGCAATACCTTCATCGTATTCATCATCATCATCATCATCATCTTTATATTCATCACCAGCAGAGGAAAAAATAGAGAGAATTGAGAATCTTTCATCATCATCTTCATCTTCTTCATCACTAGTAGGAAGAAATATAAAAAAAGAAGAAAAAAAAGAGAAATTCTAGATCTGAAAATATAGGAGAGAGAAAGTAAATTTGAGAATGATTTCTTCACTCTTACTTTTTGACTATATATATGGTCCTTATCCAAAAGGGTATTTCTGTCACTACAAGATGACATTTACATCATTCATGACATCACCCTAGGACCAAATTATAATTTTGAGGACCAAACTATAATTTATATTACCAAATAGGACCAAACAGATAATTGACTAGGTCAATTGGACTAGACTCTCTCTAATATATTATTTGTAGGATCAATTAGTATTTCCTTGTTTTTTAATAAAACATGATCTGTTTCATTGATAGTAACGTGAAATTATAAGGAGATAGTAAAGTACAACGATTGTTAAGAGCCATAAAAGGACGGAAATTTCATATTGTAAAAGTACAAACTCAGATATTTCGGCGAGAAAAAAAAGGTATAACAGAATACGACTGAATACACGTGAAATTATATCTGATCAAATCAGAGGAAAATGATATTTGGATCAACAATCCGCTACCTTGATAATATTTTTCTTCTTGAGAAAAAGATGCACGTAACAAGGAGTGGTTTTCCCTAAACCTTAAACAGAATCACATACAACACTTCAATTTCAACCATAAAAAACCCAACCAAGAATAGACACTTAAAGAAGAAAAAGATGCTTTGAAAGCAAAGATAAGGGATCTATGGAAGCGGAGAAACCTTATCACCGACTAGTGACTCACAAAGCAAACAAACTTGCCCTAATAATCATCAAAACTACTTATTCTAATTAAATACTAGCTAAAAGCACCAAAAACGCTAGATATTGTGTGTAAACAATTTTGTTTAGAAAAACTAGATACCAGTCAAATAAATCTTCTCTAAAATGGAACAATCCGAACAGTGAAGCTTACTGCTAAAGGAATGATTTTATTCATCGGAAAGACTTTTAAGAGAGGTGGAGAGAGAGATAGTTTTTATTTTAATTCAGATCGTTCTAGATTACCCGTTATTTGTGTTATATGTAAATTATTTTGGTCATGATAATTCAATTTTTCTTACAGTATTCAACCAAATTCATCGAAAAACAATAGAATATTTGTCGAAATATCTTGTTGTTTGAATTTTGTCATATTTTATCGGGTGTTCCTTTTTTTTCTTATAAACCATTCTCAATTTAGAATAATTGAGCTTTTGAATTATATACTTATTTTGCTTTTGGCGATAGATATTGGTGATGAGTTAAAAAAATTACAGTTATTTCCAAAAAACTAATTACTACGGGCGATATATTTATATTTTAAGACGAATCGTAAAGAATAGTCGATATATTTATAATTATTTATTTATACTGCCAAGATTATGCAATGCACAATATCCCGGATTTTGCTGAACGTCTCCCTTAAGCGGATATATATTGCCGCTCGAGCGGCCGATTTTTTTTTTTTTGATGAATAATCAGACCACATTTCCTTCAATCCAAAAAAACGATTACATGATTGTTTACAAGAAAAACAACATCAAAATACAAGAAACTTAAAACCCAAATACAAATAAAGATTCCAAATGGCCAATTTTTAGGTGCTTAGCTCATATTTTCCCCAAACGGCAAGATATTTCGACAAATATTTTCCCCAATTCGAGCGTCTAAACGAGTTTGGGGAAAGGGGCATTTCTATAATTCTCTTTTGTTTCTCCACCTTCTACTAGCACTGATCTAATTGACTTTTGTCAATACTTGTGGACACAAACTAGGTGTGACATTTTTTCAACAGAAGTAAAGTATGGGTAAGTATTTAATTAGCTCACTGTTAACTTGGCTGACATGCATGAGTTACTCGGTTTCCACATTTCCCCTTAACAAAAGTAAAAGAAAAAAAAAAAAAGTTTCTATCAAATTTTCTTCCTTCTCTGCTTCTCCTTTTTGTTTGTTTCCTTTCTATTTCGAGGATGAACATTACTAAAGTTGGATTGAATGAGATTTGTCATTTCCTGGCCATAACTTTTTTAAATAACCCAAGATCATACCGATGGAGATTTGACACAAAAGATGCTGTACTATTTTGCCCTAGCTAGCTTCCCTTTCTTCTTGTTTGCTTCAATTAAATTCTCACAAAAAAAAAGAAAAATCAATTGACTTGCAGCACCGAAGCGTCACAATATGAAAACTCCATTGCCGACAACTGTTTAAGAAAATCTATAAAAGAGGACGTACGTATACTATACATTACAGACTTTAACATCCAAGTGATTTTTATGTGGCATTTCTTTCGTATGTCGTGTCTCCATATGGATCTGTTGTATTGTTACGTAACAAATTATCTTTGCCATTAAGATGATTATGAACGTAATCCTATTATGTACGGATATTCAAAGTCATGATATTTATAAAAAGGTCAATACACTTTATTGAATATAAGATTGTGGATATGACCTCCTCCTCATTTCCCCCCGTGTGGATTTGATGTGACTTGATGTATACGGTCATTAAGTAGACGACCCTATATCCGTACTCTTTCATTTCAAAGAGAAGCCAACATCAATTCCCATCTCAATCCATCTTAATGAGATATCGCTAATCAATCCTAATAGTAATACGGCCGAAATAGTTTTCTTCTACTTTTTCCTTTGTATGTATTCTGATGATGTGCTTGGCTCAATTTACACCATATGTATATCTGTACATATGTATACCAAGTTTTTGTCATTAGATTTTGTTTGCCGACAAAATTGGACTATAAATGATTGAAGAAAGTTTTGACTCGTAGCTAGCAATCACACAACTCGTTCAATTATGATGGGAAGATCCAGCCCAACTTTATTGATGAACCTCAACCGTCAAGTTCTACCTCATCAAATGTTAAAGAGATTTGGATTCATGTGGTGTTTGAATCCGATTCAAATCTACCAAAATCAACATTTTGATATACTAGTATAATTTGCCCTTGCTGGAGGTATCATCCATCCATCATTCTACTATTGAAAAATGGGTCATTTGTCCAAATATTTTTAAAACATGGTTCAAATGGACGAGTAAAAATTAGTATGGGCGAAATGGACACCAAAAAAATAGCAAGGATGAAACTAGATGTTGTTGGGGGCAATAATCAAAAACAAGGAAAAAAATCAAATAAGCAAAAGTTATTGATACTTAGCTCCTTTATAATGGAAGTGATCGATTTAATGAAACGGACGAGCTCCCATATCTCCGCAACAACAACAAGGCAAAACTTTGGAAAAACAGAGTGAGTCACGTGTTCAACACGTTGCCCTTAAGACATTAGCGCCCGGCTACATTCAAGAGTGATGCTATAGCCCTCACAGGACGGATATCTCCAGGATAAAACACTCTACTACACCTACTACTAGCATATGTAGTAGATGCTCAACTTGAACTTGGCAATTCCGAAAAAACCATAAAGGAAAATCTCGAACACTTGAGAAAACAATATAAAATGTTTTTTCCTTTAGGGGTCCCTCTAAATATAGTGCAACCCCTTTCCCATTGATTTTACAAAAGTAGTGAATTTATTTATATAATTGACAAATACAACTTAAGAAGAAAAACTCCCCGATGTGGGATTAAAAGGTTTATATAGTTTCTTAAAACTACTAAAAATTGGAAACTCCACAATGTGGGACTAATAAGTTTCATTCACAAAAGAAAACAACAAATTATAATTGTTTATTAAAACTTTAAAAAATTATTTTTTATTAATCGTTTTCCAACAATCCCCCACATGAATGAAAACTCAATAAAACATGAAAACACAGATAGATTTTGGTAAATCAACATCTCAATCTCACGATCCAAACAGACTGATCGTGCAAGTGTTGAAATCATACTAGTCATTTCTACGTCCTCTTCCTCACACAAATATGTGTTATGGATTGCACAAATCATAATAGTATTGAGAGCTTTCATCTTTAGTTCTCACATGGTGAGACTATAGGTATCTTTCACCACAGCGAAAAAGCATGAACTAGTGAACCCTTAGTGACCTTTAGGTCATAAGTTCCAGTAATACCAAAACCATCAAAACGAAAATCACATAAAAAATGCAGGAAATACCATTTTAGGCAGAGGTGTCCATGAGGTCTTGAACCTTTGCGTAGTGAGATATTACCGGAATTACTTGCTAGGGACAGTGAACTATGTCTTGAACTGCTAACATTTGATGTAGTTCGCGATAACAACCACATGTGATATCTCCAAGATTGCTGCCAAGATCGTGCCGTTTTGTCCAATTTGGCCCTGGACATATCTTGTTTCTCAGAATGTTCTAGAGAATCAAAGATCATATTATCATAGGAAGCGGCCCACTTCCTCATTCAGATAGGTGAGTTTCCATAAAGAGTGTTACTGCTACACCCCACTTCAATCTTAAATTGAAACTATAGAACTCATTAAGACTTCTTAAAAGTCATCCTTCACATGCAGTCACACTATCACGTCTACACCATAGGGAAGGGACAGAGAATAAAATTCTCTGATAGTGTTTACCTTTACCCACCACAAATTAGTTGTCTCATTCGAAGCCTTGATCTTGGGATCTCCAGTCAGCAAGGTTGAGTATCCTTCATGGCAAGTTTAATTTATGAGCTTAAGCCCCTTCCCCCTCGATGCATTTCTAACTATCTCTTGGGATAAACCTTTCGTCAAAGGTTGCACGATATTCTCCTTGGACTTTATCCAATCAATGGAATTAACACCGATTGAGATTATTTATTTTCATTTTTAGCTATTATAGCTTGGCTAACACAATGTATATATATATAGCTGGCACATGCCTATGCCAGAGAGGAATGTCTTCTAAAAAGCATCTTAGGCACTCGGCCCCCTCTCGTGCTTTATCTAACTCAATACTCTCAGATTTCATAATGAATTGAGCAATATATGTTTGTTTGTAAATCTTCCAAAAACAAACCCTCATGCTAGAGTGAAACATATCCACTCGTAGACTTAGACTCCTCTGAGTCAACTATCCAGTTTACATCACAAAGTTCCTCAAGGACAACAAGATACCTTTCATAAATCAAATAAAAGGTAATAGAGTATTTTAGGTACCATAATACTCTACTCAGTGCATCTGAATGCTATTGCTCTGGACTACAATTATATCTACTTAACTTACTCACAATATAGGCAATGTTTGGACTCTTACAGTTCATTAAATTCATCATACATCCTATAACTCTTGAGTATTCAAGTTAAGATACTCAATTACCCTTTTTTTCTTGAGTCTACAAGAATAATCGTACGGAGTACAAGCAGGCTTACAATCACACTGGTTGTATCTCTTAAATACAAATTCAACATAATGAGAATGACTAAGACTACATATGTTAGATTATTTTCTAATCCTCCTACCTAAGATTACTTCAACAGGGCCTAAGTCTTTCAAGTCAACGTTCTCATTCAGCGCATGTTTTTAGTGGAATTAATCACATCTATGTTTGTATCAAGTATAAGTATATCATCAACATATAAGCATACAATCACACATGCATCCTTAAAAAAAATTTGTTCAACTTATAAACTTTGTCATCATAACCTTTCACTACAAAGTCCTCGGGTTGGTCTATGTAAATTTCTTTATCTAATTCACGATTTTAGAAAAGCTGTTTTAACATCCATCTGATGTATCTCTAATTTGTTTATGACAGCAATAACAATTAGCATCTCAACGGAAGTAAATATCTTCACATGTGAATAAGAATCAAGGAAATATACACCTTCTTTTAGTTTATAGCCTTTAGCTACCAACTTATCCTAATATGTTTCCACAGTTCCATATACCTAATGTTTCCTCTTAAAGACTAATTTACATCTCATGGTCTTACTCTCTGGAGGTAAACTATAAACCTCCCAAGTCAGGTTCCGACAGACTGAGTCCATTTCACTAAATGAAGCTTCTTACCGGAATGGGGTTTCAGTATATATCAAGGCTTCTTTACAAGTCCAGGGCTTAGACTAAGCTAGGCATGTTATGAAGTCGGCTTTATAAAAAGTCTCAAGTCTAATTGTTTTACTTCTCTTAGGCTCAACCTTAACTTCATCTTCCTTTAAGATAAGTTTGACTATTTGAAAATAAATCTAGGGGATTAACAACACATCTCTAATGAGGTATAAGTTTAAGTATAAACATGTTCAAAGAACTCAACGTCCCTAGATAATGTAATAGTATTCACAACAAAGTCAGAAAAATCACACCAAAGTATGAAAAATCAGAACACACAACCAAAAATCTATATGTAGAAGTATACTCAGCATACCCTATATGAAGACACAATCAACATTTTTGGTTTTTATCTAGTTCTTTTAGGAAAAGGAATGACAATCTTAGTCAAACACCCCCACACTTTGACGCATTCATAAGAAGGTCATCTACCTTTCCATAAATCATATGGAGTTTCATCTGATCCTTAAGGGTACTATATTCTGGATATACTAGTTAAGAGGACTGCCTCCCCCCACAAGGCCGCAGGTAATCCTGAACTAATCAACATGGAAATTATCATCTTCTTAAGGATACAGTTTTTATGTTTAAGGCTTCTAATTGGTTTTGAACTTCAAGTTTATACATCTTAAGGCTTCTAAGGCATCATCCTTATCCCTAAGAAAGTATACAAGATAATACCTCGTACAATCATCCACGAAAGTTATAAACCATCTTTTACCATAGTAGTTTTGGGTTGAACTCATGTCAACTAGGCCTGACTGAATTAATTCTAAGAGCTTAGAATTACTATGAACATTTGTGCTAAAAGATTTTATAGCATATTCATTTCACTTTTGTGTTCAAGATCCAAACTAAATTTGGGTACGTAACCTATGCTAGGAAGTTTATGCATTGACTTATAAATTTACGGTTCCAAGTCTACCATGCAAAACATTCAAAGACACACAATAATCAACTATGTTCACTTCATCAGATTTTTCTTTAAACTTATATAGACCCTAAGTCCTATAACTGTTGCCTAAAAAATCAATGCCTTTAGTTATAACAAGTTTTCCACATTTAATTAAGATCTTCAATCTTTTACCGTCTTCAAGAGAAAAAGATACAAGATTCTTTCATATGCTCGGAACATGAAAACTTCATTCAGTGTGAGAATATTACAGATATGAGCTTATGCTCGACCTTTCCCTTTTATGCAACCTCTGTCGAGATGAGTTACTCATATAGAGTTTCTCGACATCCCTTATCCTCTGATAAGAGGTGAACATGTCTCTGTTTCAACAAACATACTTAGTGGCTCCAGAGTCTACCCACCAGTCTCTCACATTGGTTATTAAAATAACTTCCGACATCATGTCAATGAACTCGTTCTAATTTGTTTCAACTAAATTAGCATTAACTTTCTACTTATTAAGGTTTTATGTTGTCTACACTTTACTGCCGTATGGCCAGGAATCTTACAAACATAACAATCACCCTTAATTAAAGTAATGCCGGATTCAGTTTTATGAAACATACCTTTCTTATGAAGACTATGCTTAGAGTTGTGTTTGATGTTCTCGCCTTTGTCAGCTTTGGAAGACTTGTGTTCATCCACATGCGCCTGGTAGCCATGTTCCTTTTTAATTTCATGTCACAAACTTCGTTTATACTCTGACCACGGACACGATAATTTCCCAATCACCTAATACACCACATCTCACAAACCTTAGTTCAGATAAAATATGAGTTTGAAGATAATATCTAGATTTATAAACTTCGTTTGAACCACCATATCAAAAAACTCATGGTTACCCCATAAAAACTACTTTAGTTAACAACTTTTTCAGGAACGTTTCTCTGTTTTGTAAAATATTAATAAAATACTTTTACCACTCCAAAAATTCTGAAATTTTATGCGGGTGACTATCAGGATGTCTACTACGTTGTGTCAAAAGGGTTCATCGAAATTCCTTCTAGGTTAAGAGATAAACTCGAAACTCTACAACTGACCAAAAGTTCGTTTTTGTTTTTCACTCCACAATTAACATCTATGATTCACAAACCAACCAACCATTTTCGATTGTTACAAATTATAATGTCTTAAGATTGTAGGGTGCAATAATCAAAAACAAGGAAAAAAAATCAAATAAGCAAAAGTTATTGATACTTAGCTCCTTTATAATGGAAGTGATCGATTTGATGAAACGAACGAACTCCCATATCTCCGCAACAACAACAAGGCAAAACTTTGGAAAAACAGAGTGAGTCACGTGTTCAACACGTTTCCCTTAAGACATTAGCGCCCGACTACACTCAAGAGTGATGCTATAGCCCTCACAGGACGGATATCTCCAGGATAAAACACTCTACTACACCTACTACTAGCATATGTAGTAGATGCTCAACTTGAGCTTGGCAATTCCGAAAAAACCATAAAGGAAAATCTCGAACACTTGAGAAAACAATATAATAGTGAATTTATTTATATAATTGACAAATACAATTTAAGAAGAAAAACTCCCCGATGTGGGACTAAAAGGTTTATATAGTTTTTTAAAACTACTAAAAATTGGAAACTCCACAATGTGGGACTAATAAGTTTCATTCACAAAAGAAAACAATAAATTATAATTGTTTATTAAAACTTTAAAAAATATCTTTTATTAATCGTTTTCCAACAAATGCATCCTGATATAAATTAAAAATAAAAAAAATATTTGAAAATGGATAGAATGTAACTGTTTATATTCTATCTATTTTTATATTTTTATTCATTTAAACAGTATCAAAATATAAATACATTTTTCACCTAGAAATCATTCATTTTGGTCTTTTAAAATAATTTTGTGTATTGAATATGTACGAGGCATATTTGAATTTGGGTAGAAGCACTAGTTTGGACTTTGGAATTTGTATTTCTCTCTTGAAAAAGAGGATAAGCAAGCCATAAATGGTGAGATAGACAGATAGGGGGTATAGATAGATTCGTAGATAGACAGGTATGAAAGAGAAAATTAGTAACGAAAAAACAAGTAAACTGGTACAGTAGCATGGCAACTTTTGAATGTTACGATTTCTGGTGAGAGGATGGGTAGTAATCTCCCAACAGTTGAAGACTTTAAGGATACTGTTTCATTCCGTAGAATCACCTAACCGGATGATTTCAGCCCAACGATCTACTCCAGTTGTCTAATTGAATAGAACGTACAGTAGTCGTATATAAAAACATGTACAGTAGAAAAGAACAGCAGTAACAGTAGTTTAAAGGCTAGGGAGCGGCAGAGAAGAAAGACAGTAGAAAAGAACTGCAGTCTACTCTAGGATTCTAGAGTAGTAGAGCCACGACCTTCAGTCGGCTTCTATTTACTAGTACTGATTCATTCATTCTCTTTTCTCTCTCCATTTGCACGAGGGCCTCTGTTTTGTTCTTTTGTGCTTTTGTTTCTCTAGCAGATGGGGAGTTTGGTTCCTCTCCTTTTCCCGACATTACGGTTTTTGGCCCCAACCTTTACTTTTTTTTTTTTTGATATGGAGTATTAATTATTGAATTTATTGATGGGATTCTCTTTCTCTCATAAGTTAGCAACTACCGAACTTAGAGCTGCTGTGCGTCCGTGTGCTGCTTATTTGCAGGTCTTTATTTATCACATCTCAGCCATAACCATTGGTATTCGTGCCATTTGGTTTCTCAAGAAAGAAAAGTTAAATCAAATCTGAGTTTTTGTGTTATGGTGTGGCGACATCATCCACCATGGGATGTAAGGTTGACCGTAATTCCAGTCGGATTCCAACAGTGTAGATTTCTCTCCGGGGTGTCTCATTCGTTTTTTATTTTACAAATTTAGACCAAATTGCAAAAGAAAGAAACAAACATATTCCATTCACCGAACTGCAAGGCGACCGGTATCTCGTCTAGTTATATTTATCCTTCAAATACATCTTTTTAGTAGGATGGTACCGATTTGAGAATCCTGAAAGCTTTGTAACTATCCTGAACAAAACTCGACGAACCTGAAAATTGTTGCAAAAGACTGATCTCTCTTCAACCAAAAACCTCAATATACTTGGGAATGATGAAATATTTGGGAAAATGATGAAACAAACTTGAAATCAGTGAAATGATCTTGAATCGAGCTCAACAAACCCGAAAAATTATGTTAAAACTCGGTGTGGGAATGAGTGAAGGGTAAGTAAGTAAATTTTTTTTATCTGACTTAACCAAGATGAATGTAAAAGTTGACAATAAACCTATATTTACAAAGTGCAAAAACAATCTGGCCTAAATTTGTATGTGAGGATAAAAATGAGGCCTATTTTTGAATATTACTTCCTTTTCTTACTTTTTCATTAGGTCCGTTTGCCACGCTTAAATCGGAAGTAATAGAAAAATGTAGCGCGGTCAAATGAAGTAGTCAAGTGTTGCATTTCAAAATTTTGTGTGTTGGCATGAATTCACGAGTTCAATTACACCAACATAGCAACTATCTGTAATTCCTACTGTTTCAAAAGGGTTACATTGAATATCACATCTGATGATTATAAGTTTCTTTTGCTTACGAAGTCTGAAGATATTCAAGCTGCTACTGGAGAAGGTATGCTTATCACTCGTACTAGTTTTTCTTTGAAATCCACTCCTAATCATACATTTGATCTTGGTAATGTACTTTTATTTCCTCGATCATCTCAAAACTTACTATTTGTACACAAGTTCAGCTCAGATAATCACTGCTCAATTACATTTGGTGCTTCTGGCTTTTCTGTGAATGACTTATCAACTCAAATGGTTTGTATCCCCTTCATTTCATGTACAACTCAACAATAAAGCTCTATCTGGCGTCACAACAAACATCCTTGCAGAAGTTTGGCACAAGAGACTGTCTCATTCATCCTTTAAAATAATTAAGCATGTGTGTAGTACTCTCAACCTGTCAAATGACTATTTGTTAAGTAGAATTCATAAGCTACCTTTATCTATTTATAGTCATTGTAGCTCTAAACCTTTAGAACTACTTCATCTTGATATTTGGGGTCCTTGTCCTGTTACATCCATCTCTGGGTACAAGTATTATGTCAACAATACAGATGATTATTCAAAATTTGCTGGATTTTTCCTTTATATGACAAATTTGAATTCAAGAAAATCTTTTTTACTTTCAAAACTCAAATTGAAAATGAATTGCAATGTTCAATTGTGGTTATTAGAACAAATGGTGGGGGTGAGTTTGTGAACAAATAGTTATCTTTTTTTCTTGCTGATTCTGGTATTATTCACGAGATTTCATTTCCTTATACACCTGAACAAAAAGGTATTGCACAATTTAAACATAGACACTTTGTTGATGTTGGCAGAACTTAATTGATTCAAACTGGAATTTCAGCTTCTTTCTGGGTTGAGGATTTTACTACTTCAAATTGTATTATAGATAGACTGCCAACAAGATCAATAGGATTTAAATCTCCTTTTAAGCTTCTACATAAAAAAATATCTGATTATACCTTTACGAGAGTTTTTGGTTGCTTATCTTCTCTATGGTTAAGACCATACACTTCTCATAAACTTGAACATCGGAATGCTTCTTGTATTTTTATAGGTTACACTATTCATCACAAAGGCTACAGATGTCTAGATATTTCTACAAGCAAGGTTTATGTTTAAAGGTATGTTATTTCTCAGGAATATGTTTTTCTTCTCAAAACTGATTTTTTACCGTATTCTACATTGGACAATCCTACCCCTATAACTCATACTTCTGAATTTGAATCTTCATCTGAAGCTGCCTGTTTCTACTGTTGAGACTAGTTTACCATATTTTACTCCACCAGAGTTATCATGTGGTAAGGCCTCTACTACTTCTAACATACCAACTAAAGAATATGTTCTAAAGCCTCTACTACTTCTGACATACCAAATACAGATTGTGCTTCTGAAGCTTCTTCATTTGTTAATGCTCATAATATGATTACTAGAGGTAACTTTTCTTTTATTCAACACAACATCCTCTTTCTACAACTTTTCAAGCTATGCAACTTACACCTACCCCTACTTATGTTAGCCAAACTCAAAAGTATTAAAAATGGAGTAAATCTTTTGTTGAGGAACATAATGCACTTCAATCTGCAGGAACCTGGTCTATTGTTCCTCTACATCATTCTCAGTGGTTGGGTGTAAATAGGTACTTACAATCAAACAAAATCCATATGGTTAAATTTGAATATACTGAGACATTCAAACCACTTGCTAAACCTACTAAAATTAGAATTATCTTGTCATTGGCTGTGAATTTTAATTGGTTTATTTCTCAGTTTGATGGTAGCAATACTTTTCTACATAGAGATATTACAAAAGAGGTGTACAAGACTCAACCTCCTGGTTTTGCGGATTAAGGCCATCCTCATTATGTTGGCACACTATGCAAGTCCTTATATGATCTTAAACAAGCACCTTGGGCTTGATGTGATAAGCTCATGATTGTCTTGGTATCTTATTATTTCTAGATTTCTACTGCATATTCTAGTTTGTTTGTTCAGAAACATGAATCCAGAATTACTATAATTCTTATATATGTTGATGACATTATTAACATCGGAAGTTCAGGCTCATATTGCAGCGCAATAATTGCTCAACTTCAGCAACACTTTCCTTCAAAGGACTTAGGTCTCATTCACTATTTTCAGGATCTTGAAGTCAAAAGGAATGAGCATTTTTTTTTAATCTCAAACCAAGTATGCTCTGGATTTGTTGGACAAGTTTGATAGAGGTGGTGCTAAGCTTTGTTCGTCTCAAGTCCCTGTCAACTGCAAACTTAAAGCTATCCCAGGTACTTTACTTTCATATCCCACCTCTTACAGATCAATTATAGGTGCTTCACAGTGCTTGACATGGACTAAACCTGAAATCAGTTATGCAGTCAATCAAGTTTGTCAGCATATGCAAAATCTCTTTTGATCATCTTGTTGCTGCTCAGAGGATTTTAAGATATGTCAAGCACACAATTGATGATGATATTTTGTCAAGTAAAGGATTATATGCAATTCATGGATTTTGCGATGCATATTGGGTCGGTAATCCTGATAAAAAGAGAAACACCGGTGGTTATTGCACATTTTTTTTGGCTCAAATCCCATTTTCTGGTCTTGCAAGAAGCAAGAAACAGTTTCTAGGTCATCCACTGAGTCTATGTTCAGAAGTTTAGCAAATTATGCTTCAAAAGTTATTTGGGTATGTAAGCTTCTTAATGACCTCCACATTTTTCTTCCAGCGATGCCTTCTCTCTGTGTGACACCATGAGTGCTATTTCTTTCTCATCTTTGTATTCCATAAAAGAATAAAACACTTGGCCATAGACTATTCAATCCAAGGAATTGCAGATCTCCTATATCTCACAATTGATCAAACAACTGATATTTGTACCAAAGGATCATTAGCTGAACCTAGATTTGCACTTTTTGGAGACAAGCTGAAGATGCTTCCTTGGACTGCTCACATCAGTTTCAAAGGGGCTAATAACACATAACCTATGATACTCTGTTTACATTCTTATATGTGTTGTCTGTCATGTATTGGTGTTTTGTTTGACAATCTTTCTCTTCTCTGATTAGTCCACTGTTAAGTGTACGTAAATAACCAGACACTCTTTGTGTATGTTAGTATGTATTTAACATTCTTTTATAAAGGCCACTGTCAGTTGTATATTTCAGTTAAGTCATTGATTAAAATGAACACACTCTGTAAAAGTATTTTCACCTGTGATAAACTTCTCTTCCTCTACTACTTGGAACTGTGTAACAAAACAGACTCCAGAGATGATCACCCCTGACCGATTTCGCTCCCAAAGCTGAACGGGCTTTGTGAGGCACGAATATTATTTTATTTTATTTTTTACATTATGCAGTGGTGAGTTATTTATAGAAGTAAATCCTTAATTTTTTTCTATTTATTATTATTTAAAAAACTAGAAAGAGCATATGATTGAGTAGTAGCAGTCTGCTACTGACTTGCACGTGTGATTTTTGTCGTACCCACGTGCACTTGTAATTATGGAATTGATTGATTTGTCCTTCCATGGATGATTCTCTGGTTTGATTTAACCAACAGACTTGTTATGTCTTAGGCCGGTGTATTCTACCTTATTTAACTTCCAAATTATCTTTTGATATTTCTATCTCCTTTTATCTTCCAGGGTGTCAAATTTGCTCCTTGACAAATCCCTAAACTGGTTTGGCGGTATGGCCAAGGGACGGAGTTAGATATGCATTGTACTTATGTTACAACTTACAAGGGGTACAAGTGGTGACAAATCACAGTAACGAAGGAAAAATTAGAGAAAGCAATTTGATGTCAAAGTCAAGTAATAGGATGAAATACAACCATAATTAAGATAAAATACTACAATCAGCAGCTCATCCAAGGGGACAATTTTGATTTTCTAAAATGGAAATTGAGTATATATGAGACCACCCTAAAACGAACCTCAAAGAAAGAAAACACTCTCAACTTTATCAAATTTGTAATGTTTTCGATCTTTATCGGTGTCGTTGTATTACAATAATAAAATTCACTGGGTGAGGATGCTAGTGATCTGAATTCCAAATTCGTCAGTAATAAATTCTTTATCAAATTCTATCCCATTCCATCCTTCATTTCTTCAGATATTTAGTGCAAGAGTGATTAGAACAACCACTTAGAAGCCTGCATACATGCAGTCTATCAATGTCCTACTCCTAGTCCTAGATTCCTAGCTACATAAATCCGAGTTGGAAAGTCTTAAGATTTATTTTGATTTTCACCTATCCATAGATGATGGCGATGGGATGTAAGATGGAGAAGAGAAAGATAATACCGGCAAACGGAATAAAATCAAATGATCACAGTTCACAAAGATGTGATTGCTGTGTTTAGCTACAGAGGAATTTAGGACGAAAGAAATGGGCCAAATGGCCATGGAATGGTACAATGTGGCGGGACCTTTGCTTGTATGAAATGTCAAAATATGGGAAAAGCAAAGCATTTGACAATAATAATAAAGGGGCGGCACTGAATCGCACATGGTCGAAAGGTAGAAAAGAATTTTGTGAATTCTGATAGAACATGGATGTACTGAGATTATGTTTCACGCAAGAAAGTAAGCATCGGCAGCATGATGATTATTGTTTGACTTTCATTTTCCTTCTATTGCCTAGGCTGCGTCAAAAACGAATAAGGTAGTTATTGTCTCATTCGGGTATATATATTTGTGTTCCTATTGGATCATAACAACTTAGTCTTAGCCGGCACCACACCACATGCATTCCTTCAATGCGTCCAAGTTTGTTTGACGTAACAACTCATGATGATGGCAGGGACCGAATTCTAAATGTAGGATGGATTGTGCAATCGCAATTAGCGAATATGTGGATAATGCTCAACTACATCCGACGGCCTTATGTATTCGGATTGGGCAGATCAACTTCTTATAAAAATCAACCGATTTGTACGGGAAATGAAAAACGGAAAACGGATTCTCAAGTTCGTGATTACAGAATAAGCAGCACAATAAAACATATGGCCAAGTTAAGTGACCTTCTAAACAAGATATGGGGTATAAGGTCCAACAAACATGTTGTGAAAAGATTCCACCATAATATATATCTATTATGAGATTTGGTTTGGTATTATATTATACATGTACCACACGCGCCCATGTGTTAAAGGTCCCCATAACATTTGGTTTCATGTTAAGACCTTGTCTTTTGCTGATGTTTTGCTAGCTAAAGCCAAGTCTGCTAATGGGGTACCAACTTGTTTGGGGTGTACCAACCCAAGGCAAATATTGTTTTGTCTTATTAGAGTTCTGGTTTACCCCCAAACACAATCAGTCCCCCTATTAGCAATCTTGGCTAAATCCAGTGACATGCCTACTTTTCATATATGCAAATGCAACTCCAGTCACGGTAAGAATCAAGTGATATATAAATCTCTATTATTCTTTAGTGGCCACACACACTTGGTTTGTTCGCGTAGGGCCGGCTAGGGTTCATTTTCTTCCTTTTGCACGGTTGGTCTCCATCACAAACTTAATTTAGCAGCAATGGATAAATTCGATCTCACTAATACAATATTGCATGTTATCGAACCCTACTTATCGAGGATATAAACCAATCCTAGTCGGTACGGTGACATACGTACAAAAACAACCAGGCTGAAAATAATAACCGTTAATCCTCATGTTATTTGCTCTCATTTTTTTGCGGTTTATTGTGTTGACCTCCAAGTACCTCTCCTTCGATGAATTCATTCCTATTGACCAATCTACAAAAAGATCCTCATGTTACAGGATGAATGGGATACAATTATAATTACACGGAAGAAAAAACTTTTCGAGAAAAATTTATTGAGTGGAAAAAAAATAACAATGAAGATTTTACTTATACCGTGAATATAGTGAAGGAGGAAACATCTTTAACGGATGGGGTAAAACAGATACAGGGTAATGATTTACATAAAATTACCTCTTTTTACCCCACAAACATAAAAATCTTCCAAAAACTCACACTTTTACCTTAACATTCAAAAACAAGTGGGGTCTTGAGACCTCATTTGTCTCGATGTGGCTCCACCACTGCGTGAATATGAAAACGAAAGCAACAATGTGGGAATTCAGTCCATTATAAATTTTTAACATATATAATTTCAAAATTGTGAGGTTCATGATATTCACGTAATATCTTCCGAGTAAAAGGAAACAATGATCATACATCTCCTATTTGCTAACAGTACTGTTATTTTCTTAGAGACGGATGTTTAACAGATCCGATTTTTCCGAACTGTCTTTATTAATTTTCAAGACTTTAAAGAATTAAATTTCATTTAGAGAAAAGTTTTATTATGAGATTGATGAAAGAATTCAAACTCATTCCATGAAATTTCAAAAAATAAAAATGGAAACATAGCATTAAAAATTGAGCTTTCTGAAACTTTTGATAGGCTAGAGTGGGAGTTCCTTCAACAAACACTATTTTCCGTTGGTTTTAATAAAGATTGCTATTTTCCGTTGGTTTTAATAAAGATTGGTGTCAATTAATAATGCAATGCGTTTTTATGACTTTTTGTTTGTTTGTTTCAAGTGATTTTCCAAATCATCAAATACATCACTTAGCATTCCCTAAATAAATTTTAGATAAAATCGACAAACCCAAAGAAATTTTTGTGGCGAAAAAAAAAAGATAATTTCAAATGTTGTTATACTAAAGTTTGCAACGGAATTACTAGTGATATTAACCAAGGAGGGTCCACAAGCATAACATTGCTAATGCAGAACTAGAAATCAGAACACTAAACTAGGGCAATATAACAAAGATAAACGAGTAGAACATATGATTGATAACAATAAGAACATCGATAATTGAGTCTAGGTTAAAAACCAATTACTCTTTGATAATCAATAGATTATAGTCGTATGAAAATATAATAAAGTCTACCTTCTAACAACGGCCCAATAACCTATTTATACTAGCAAAGGTAAATCTAAACAAAGAAAATCCTAATGTAAATATAGAAATAACTATCAAAACGTCCCTATTTTGCAGGACATTCCTAGATTAAAAACATTCCCAAGAAAACATAAAGTGCTCCTACATCAAGTACCCCGGGTTGAAAGAAATCTCAGCTCCGATGAGATGCTAAATGAATTCTTCGTATATCTTTGTTGTCACTTCTACCTTTCCGCGGTCGAAAACAAAACTAGTTACATCCTTGAAGAACACCACATCTTGTTCTCCTTGAAGTTTCTTATGCCTTAGATGACCAGTAGAAATGTCTGTATGCTGCACATTACAATGTTTTATAGACATGTTCAATGCGCCATATGTTTTACAATGATTCCATCACCTCACTTCGATACTTGACACATGCTAATCTCTGGTCCGAGTTAGTCGCTGAACCACGATAAGCAAGCAACAAATTTCTACTTGAGTTTCCTTGTAATCCCTTATACCGTCGATTAGAAGTTGTCGCCCTTGTGTGCTTGCCAGTAACCTGACTACTGGTTACAACCATAAAAGTTAGCTTACCCAGCTTGTGAATCCCGCTGATCACTAATTGTTCCTTTCCATCTAGTACCTTTAGAACATCAACATGTAGGGGTGTAAATAATACCCGAAAATACTCGGCCTGTCTGTATCCGCCCGAGCCCGCCTGTACCCGAAGTAGCCCAAAGCCTGTTATGGCCCGTCATGGACCACCCGGCCTGGCCTGGATTAATTTATTGGGCGGTCTCGGGCTTTGCGATTAATTATGATGCCCGGCCTGATACCCGGCCTGAAAGCCTTCTATGTGCCATTAATCATTTAATATCCTCTTAAAAGACTTAAAAGTTACAATTTTATAATTGTCAATTTTGTGTCAAGAAAAATAAAATATATAATTGCTTTTTTACTTATAATTAACCTTTTCAAAACATTAATGGTAATATATTTTCTTATTAGAAAGTTTATTGTACTTTAATTAATTATTTATTATAGGCTAAAATTAAATATTTGTCAGTGTAATTTAAATATAAAATAATACTATCACTTATGATATGCGATGTTGGAAAGGAAAGGATATTGTATTTAATACCGTTCATTTGAAAATTTAAACTTTAAAAAAAATCAAAATAGTGGCCTGTCCGGCCCGATCTGGCCTGCCCGTATAAAAAGCGGGCTTTGGGCGGTCTTTGGGTAGAAAATTATCTACTTGTGCCCGGCCTGTCCGGCCTGAATTTGTTTACGGGCTCACAAATATTAAGCCTGGCCTGCCCGGCCTGTCTTAGTTTTTGGGTCGGGCGGCCCGGCCTGCCCGAATTTACACCCCTATCAACATGTGATGAGTTACTTAGGACTACAACCAGATGTTCTAGCCAAAAGGTGACCAAACTCTCTAAGTGAATAATCAATAATTTGAACCACGGTTGTAGCAGAAACTGTAGCTCTTCTTTGCTGGTAACCAACAAGATGGACTGGACTTATGCTTTCTTGTTTCCGCCGCAGTGAAATACTCCTGAATGTTGGTTCGATTACCCTTGCTAATGTGATATCAGTCACTTCCATCTTTTGTTTTGACCTTCCTCGATCAAAAACAAAACCCATAAAGCACATTAGACAATGAAATTTCATCATTTGTTCTGGAAGAAGCTTTCCTGCAAGAGCAGCAGCCATTAATACACATTGTGTTGCAAAGTTTGTGATGCCGAGATAGTGCAGTAACTCCTTACGCATGTCTTTTGAGTTAGGAAGAATGAACATCTCAAAGAGTATATCAAAACTACCTCTATGAAAGTTTACATCAACGAACGGATCTACCACCTTCCCCTCACTACTCTTTTGCAGATGATAAACAACTGTAGTGTCCGCCCTTCTCAAACACTCCTCGAAATTCAACATGTAAATGTAAACTGAACACGCATCTTCAAGACTACAGTTGGTAACGTAATTCAGAGGGTAATAGACATTAACTTATCCTCGCTCTTGATGAACTGGTGAAATTCCGACACATTTGATTGCACCATATTAGTTTCCCAATAAACCAAGTCATGGAAATAAGAGAACCCAACTTTGCTGACTGCTAGAAACAATCTCCGAATGCGAAAATAATGGCCGCAGTAGCGGAAAAACCTTGACTAGAAACTTTGCAGCTTGAACACCACCTTGTAAAAACCTTGCAGCTTGTCCATTTCTTAACCACCTCCTTTGGAATACTCCCAATGTGCTTCTCTATTAAAGATAGCATAACAACAGCGTATAGAACTTCAGAACAAGTTTTGCTATAATACCACAGGTCAGAGATCAATGAAAACTTCCTTTTCTTGGGTAATATTTCAAATACTTGCACAATACCTTTGAGGACGATAAATATTCTTGCTGTAAATTCAGGGTCGTTTAAGAGTTTGACGCTCCTTGAGGTTACATCATTCGGATCATAAACATCTCTGTTGACAGTGTACAATCTAGCAAAGTGTTTTGCGGTTGCGTTCGCAGTATTCCTGATAACAGAACACGCGATCTCTCCTTTTTCATCGAATTGGGTGTGCTTCCTTGTTCTTAGTAATTACTCTGTCAACTAATTTATTTTCAGCGGTCAAAACTACGCAGTTACAGGTTGGCAAAACCAATAGAAGCTCCTTGGAAACTAGAATTGCAAAATAGCATAGGTACCAATACGCTAAGGTTGTCCAGGAGACCAGTTTCTCAAGAACACTATTAAAGAAGAATTTAGGATCGCTAATATCAAAATAATACATTCCTTTTGATGTTAATTCTCCCTGACCCTTCTTCTGATAATAGACCTTGCTGTCCAATAGTTTTTTTCTGCTAAGATAAAGATAACTGTTCGTTCTAGGTGTAAAACTTCGTTACCTTTTCATAGTCTGAAAAACAACTGCCATTTCTCGTCCACAATGAGCCAACTTTGCTACTGTTAAGCAACCTCTATACCATGAGATGCCTCCTTCTCTTGGTAAAAATAATGCACTTGTCGATCTTATACTTGTTGTTGCCGTCCACTTTACAAAAACTTCCTCAATATGAATATAACTAACGGAAAATGTTGTGCTAGAATAACACATGATGCTTTTCAAATTACCTGATAACTTTTCAGTCATAGCTTCTCTTTCCTCCCCAATTTGCTGGTCCAAAGAGAGTGCTACTGGATTAATGCCATGCTGCGGATGATATTTGTGCGCAACATCGCATAGTTCGGTAGTAATAGTCCAACTGAATATCTCACCTTGCACCACCATCAGATCACATGTCTTTACACTCTTTCGTGAATAATGCATATCCATTGCAAGGGAATCTTCAGTCACTGTATTGCTCGCACTAATTGAGAGAATTCGACCTCGAGTTCTACTCATATAATTTTCTGCACAAGTTTCCTTATGACAAAACTTTTTCTTATACAAATCTGAACTGATCGGCTGTGCCGCGCGTTTAACTTGAGTTTCACGAATAGAATTATCATAACACGGTACTGGAATACTTACTATGTTTGGTAACTCTTCCACCATAATACTCCTCCCTTTGTTAGAGAAAATTCGCCCACAAATTTTACCGGTACAATCCTCTCCACAAGTTCCTTTAAGAATAAACTCGTCGTTGTACTTATAGAAATATGACCTTGCATTAAGATTGTCAACCATATATAAAGCTTGATTCTTATAAACAACAGAAATACTTACGATGCTTATGTCTTTACCGACAAAAGGATCATCACAATCTGAAGTAAGCAAAACTTGATCTTCATCTTACGGATAAGTATCGTAAACTGGTGGTAAGTCCCAGTCTACAACAACTGTTGGTTAAACTTCAACATAGAAGTCACTAACAAGCTGGTTAGGACAAGATTAGGAAATTGATGTAATCCTAAGGGAATTAGAAGTCATCTAGTTCTAAGAAAAGGAAAGACATGTAATAAGGTAATAGGACTAGGAAAAGGAATTCATAGTTCTATATATATATGATCACCAAAGTTGTGGTTGATCATATGAGCAAGATTAGAGCTTGTGTTTAGTTTTGAGAGATTTTCTAAACATCAATAAAGAGAGTTGTCTTTATATAAGCTAAGTTTCATCTTGCAGTTGCCATTAATTGGTATCAGAGCTTGTTTCTGAGCCATGGAAAACGAAACCACCATTGTGGGTGCAAAACAGTTCACGCCACCATCAATACAAGTTCCAATCCTCAACACCACAAACTACACAGTATGGGCCATGAGAATGAAGGTACTGATGAAAATCTACAAAGTTTGGGAAACAATTGATCCTGGTACATTGGACCCAGACAAAAACAATGTTGCCATTGGATTACTCTTTCAAGCAATACCAGAATGTCTTGTTCTACAAGTTGGTGAACATGAAACTTCAAAGAAAATTTGGGATGCAATAAAGGCACGTAATCTCGGAGCTGATCGAGTTAAAGAAGCCCGTCTGCAAACCTTAATGTCTGAATTTGAAAGAGTGAAGATGAAAGACACTGATACTATTGATAGCTTTGCAGGAAAGCTATCAGAGATAGCCTCAAAAGCTGTGTCACTTGGAAAATCCATTGATGAAGATAAACTGGTAAATAAGTTTCTCAATAGTTTACCAAGATCCAAGTATATTCATATCATAGCTTCTCTCGAACAAGTCTTAGATTTAAAGAAGACTAGCTATGAAGATATAATTGGAAAATTGAAAGCATATGAAGAGAGAATCCTTGATGAAGAAAACAATGGAGAAACTCAAGTAAAAATCTTGTACACAAACTCTTACCAACAAAACTCTGTGACAAGAGGAAGAGGTCGTGGAAGAGGTGGTAGAGGAAACAGAGGCCGAGGAAGGGGAGGAAGGTTTAACTCACAAGATAGAACAACAAGTCAGAATGATCAAAACCAAGGGAAAGAAAAGAAGGATAGATCAAACAATATTTGTTACAGATGTGATAAACCATGACACTTCTCCTCTGTATGCCCTGAAAGAATACAAAAGATGGAAGAAACAAACAAGAATGAAACAAGGGAAGCAGATACAACTATTTTCATGCACGAAGTTGTATTCATAAACGAAGGGAAACTAATACCAAAGAACTACCAATCAAAGGATGGAGAAGAAGGAATCTGGTATTTAGATAATGGAGCCAGCAATCACATGACTGGTAAGAGACACTACTTTTCTGAACTCAATGAGAAAATCAAAGGACAAGTGAAGTTTGGGGATGGATCTTCTGTAGAAATTGAAGGGAAAGGATCAATTCTATTTCAGAGCAAGACCGGAGAACAGAAGCTTGTCACAAACATCTACTTCATCCCAAACTTACAAAGCAACATTCTAAGTTTAGGACAAGCTACAGAAGTTGGATGTGATGTTAGAATGCGACAAGATTATCTAAAAGTTCATGACCCAAGTGGAAGACTTTTAGTTAGAGTCTCACGCTCACAGAATAGACTCTACAAGATAAGTCTCATGATTGGAAGGCCATTGTGTCTGAATATGAGACTGGAAGATCAGACATGGAAGTGGCACGCAAGGTTAGGACACATAAGCTTTAGAACTTTAAAGGAAATGTCTCAAAACAAGATGGTTCGAGGACTACCACAGATAAATGATGAAGCAAAAATCTGTGAATCATGTTTAGTTGGGAAACAAACTCGTCAAGGTTTCCCAAAAGCAACAACATTCAGAGCCTCAAAGCCATTAGAGCTTCTTCATGCTGATTTATGTGGTCCTATTACACCACAAACCCTTGCAAATAACAAATACATATTTGTTATTATAGATGACTTCTCAAGATATATGTGGTCTATTCTTATGAAAGAAAAGAGTGAAGCATTTGACAGATTCAAAGCTTTCAGAAATCTGATAGAAAAAGAGTTAAAAGAGGAGGTCAAAATGCTTAGAACTGATAGAGGAGGAGAGTTCACTTCCGTAGAGTTCAACAAGTTTTGTGAGTCAAATGGAATCAAAAGGAAACTCACAGCACCATATACACCACAACAAAACGGAGTGGTGGAGAGGAGAAACATGACTCTAATGGAGATGACAAGAAGTTATTTAAAGGCTATGCAGGTACCTAATTATCTATGGGGAGAAGCTGTACGACACTCCACATACCTAATAAACAGGATATCTACGAAATCTCTGAAAGACATGACTCCATATGAAAGCTTGCGAAAGAGAAAACCAAACATAGATCATTTAAGAGTGTTTGGTTGCAAAGCATACGCAAAAGTTGATTCTGCAACTCTTAACAAACTGGATGATCGATCTCAGACTCTTGTGCATCTAGGAATTGAGCCTGGATCCAAAGCTTACATATTATTCAATCCAGCAACGAAAAGAGTAATAGTGAGTCGAGATGTGGTATTCGATTAAAAAGCAAACTGGAACTGGAAAGAAACTAATGATGGACCAAGTAGGGATCCAGGAATGTTTCAAATGAGATGGGGTCAAGTAATTGATGAAGGCGAAGGACCCATAATCATCAATACCAATGGAAACAATGATGTTAATCAAGAAGAAGAAGAGAATAATGAAAACACTGAGAATAACGAAGAAGTAGAAGAAGAAGAAGAGATCTATGAAATAACTCAACCCATTCCACTGCGAAAATCAACAAGACAGATACAAAAGCCACAGTACCTGGAGGATTATGTTCTTCAAGCTGCAGAAGAATGTGAGATTATGCTACTTTCTGTTAATGATGAACCAAGGAATTTTCAGGAAGCAAAGGTCTCGACTAAATGGACACAAGCATATAGAGAAGAAATTATTTCAATCAACAGAAACAAGACTTGGTTTCTAGTTGATAAGCCATGTGGGGTAAAAGTGATTGGTCTTAAGTGGATTTTCAAAATAAAACGGAATGTTGATGGTACTGTCAACAAATATAAGGCAAGACTTGTAGCTAAGGGATACGTTCAAGAATCAGGCATAGACTTTGATGAAGTTTTCGCACCAGTTGCTAGACTAGAGACAATTCGTCTCTTAATAGCAGAAGCAGCATCAAACTCATGGGAAATTCACCACTTAGACGTTAAGACATCATTCTTACGTGGTGACTTGCGAGAAGATGTGTATGTTGAACAACCAGAAGGTTTTGAAGTAAAAGGACAAGAGCATAAGGTTTATAAGTTATCAAAAGATCTATATGGTCTAAGACAATCTCCTCGAGCCTGGAATACAAAGTTAGATCAAATCTTAAGAGAAATCAGATTTGTTAAGTGCTCTAAAGAAACATCAGTATACAGAAGAGAAGAAAAGGGAACGCTTCTTGTGATTGCAGTCTATGTAGATGATCTATTTTTGACTGGCAACTCCCTTAAGGTGATCAATGAGTTCAAGAGAGAAATGTCATCAAAGTTTGAGATGTCAGACCTCGGAAAACTCACTTATTACCTTGGCATAGAAGTCCATCAAGGAGTAGATGGGATTCAGATTAAACAAGAAGCTTATGCAAGGAGAATTCTGAAAGAAGCATGACTTGAAACTTGTAATCCAACTAAGATACCAATGGAGTTTGGACTTAAAGTTTCAAAGGCACAAGAAGAAGCTGAGATTGATCCAACGAGTTATAGATGCCTTAGATACTTGTTACACACAAGACCAGACTTGGATTTCTCTGTGGGAGTAGCAAGCCGTTATATGCAAAGTCCACACAAGTCTCATGGTGATGTAATGAAGCATATATTGAGATATCTAAGAGGAACAATCAACTATGTATTGAATTATGGTCGAGGAGGATCAAAAGGAATTGTTGGGTATAGTGAGAGCAGTCATAATATTGACCAAGATGATGGAAAAAGTACAACTGGTCATATATTTTATCTAGGAGAAGCACCTATTACATGGTGTTCACAGAAGAAAGACACTGTAGCCCTCTCATCATGTGAAGCTGAGTTTATGGATGCAACAGAAGCAACTAAACAATCAATATGGCTTCAAGAACTGTTAGGTGAAATCAAAGGAAGAGAACCTGAAAAAGTTCTCATCAAGATTGATAATAAGTCTGCAATTGCACTCACTAAAAATCCAGTGTTTCATGGGAAGACGAAACACATTCACAAAAGGTGTCATTTCATACGAGAATGTATCGAGAAGGAGATCATCAACGTTGAACACATACCAGGAACTGAGCAGAAAGAAGATATATTGACAAAGGCATTAGCTCGGATCAAGTTTGAAGAAATGAGACAATTGATTGGAGTACAAGATATGTCACGGGTAAGGTTGAAGCTTAACGGGGAGAATGTTGGTTAAACTTCAACATAGAAGTCACTAACAAGCTGGTTAGGACAAGATTAGGAAATCGATGTAATCCTAAGGGAATTAGAAGTCATCTAGTTCTAAGAAAAGGAAAGACATGTAATAAGGTAATAGGACTAGGAAAAGGAATTCATAGTTCTATATATATATGATCACCAAAGTTGTGTTTGATCATATGAGCAAGATTAGAGCTTGTGTTTAGTTTTGAGAGATTTTCTAAACATCAATAAAGAGAGTTGTCTTTATATAAGCTAAGTTTCATCTTGCATTTGCCATTAACAACTCCATCTTCTTCAATCTCGTACGATGAGAATGGTGTTTCCTCACGAATAACAGGTCTATGAAAAAGATTTACATCGACTACTATGTCTTCATGTTGATATACTTTAGAAACACCTTGAGGTGAATCGAAAGGTTTGCGTCGGCCTTCTGGTATCTCCATAAGGGCTTTCGCACATCTCTGTCTCTCTAGAATTTCCAATCGTTGCAGCAAGTCTCCAACTTGGTTTTCTGTTCTAGCCTTTCTAACTGCGGCAACATGTTGTCAACTATAACTCTAATCAATTTAAGTTCTGCTTGATAAGTTTTAGTACCTCTTCCACCACCACCACCTCTAACTCTTCCTGCCATTATAGCTAGCTAGGGTTTGTATGTTTTTCGATCTAACGCCAATTAATGCATAACTAGAAAACAGAACACTAAACTAGGGCAATATAACAAAGATAAACGAGTAGAACATAGGATTGATAACAATAACAACGTAGATAATTGAGTCTAGGTTAAAAACCCGTTACTCTTTGATAATCAATAGATTATAGTCGTATGAAAATATAATAAAGTATTCCTTCTAATAACAACCCAATAACCTATTTATACTAGCAAAGGTAAATCTAAACAAAGAAACCCTAAAGTAAATATATAAATAACTATCAAAACGTCTCTATTTTGTAGGACATTCCTAGATTAAAAACATTCCCAAGGAAACATAAAATGCTCCTGCATCAACCACCCCAGGTTGAAAGAAATCTCAGCTCCGATGAGATGCTAAATGAATTCTGCATATATCTTTGTTGTCACTTTGACCTTTCCGCGACCGAAAACAAAACTAATTACATCCTTAAAGAACACCACATCTTGTTCTCCTTGAAGTTTCTTATGCCTTAGATGACCAGTACAAATATATGTATGCTGCACATTACAATGTTTTATAGACATGTTCAATGCGCCATATGTTTTACAATGATTTCATCACCTCACTACGATGCTTGAAACATGCTAATCTTTGGTCCGAGTTAGTCACCAAACCACGATAAGCAAGCAACAAATGTCTACTTGAGTTTCCTTGTAATCCCTTATACCGTCGATTAGAAGTTGTAGCCCTTGTGTGCTTGCCAGTAACCTGACTACTGGTTACAACCATAAAATTTATCTTACCCAGCTTGTGAATCCCGCTGATCACTAATCGTTCCTTTCCATCTAGTACCTTTAGAACACCAACAGGTGATGAGTTACTTAGGACTGCAACCAGATGTTCTAGCCAAAAGGTGACCAAACTCTATAAGTGTATAATCACTAATTTGAACCACGGTTGTAGCAGAAAACTGTAGCTCTTCTTTGCTGGTAACCCACAAGATGGACTGGACTTATGCTTCCCTGTTTCTGGCGCCAATTAATACAAGACTAGATATCAGAACACTGAACTAGGGAAATCTAACAAAGATAAACGAGTAGAACATAAGTTTGATACCAATAAGAACGTAGATAATTGAGTCTAGGTTAAAAACCCATTACTCTTTGATAATCAATAGATTATAGTCATATGAAAATATAATAAAGTCTACCTTCTAAGAACGGCCTAATAACCTATTTATACTAGCAAAGGTAAATCTAAACAAAGAAACCCTAAAGTAAATATAGAAATAACTATTAAAACGTCCCTATTTTGTAGGACATTCCTAGATTAAAAACATTCCCAAGGAAACATAAAATGCTCCTGCATCAATTGCGTTAATCACCAAACTTACTTGGAGGTTTTTCCAGGTCAGGATCAACTTTGGTCCAAAATCCTTATACATAAATACTTCATAAAAGATAAACCGTTGATAAAATCTAGAAAACTTAAAATATTTTGGATCTGCTCTGTCATTAGTGAAGGACTAGATGTAATTTTCTCTAAATGTACTTGGTAGGTTAATGACGGTTCATGTATAAATATCTGGACAAACCTTTGGCTCAAAACCAAACAAAAAACCTGACTCATATTGGTGTTGATGACATCCTTCCAAAAAGTGTTAATTCTTGATAGTAATAAAGTTGAGATATATACGAATATTATTCAGAAATATATTGACAGTTCAATGCATAGTGCAAATGGATCTATTATACCTGACTTAAGTGGTATAAGATAAAATTAGATGGCTTTCAACTTTCTGGCAATGTAACAACTAAATCATCTTATGGGTTTCTTTCTAACTATAGCGAAGTCAAAAGTAAATCGGCTTTCTGGAATTTTTTTTGGAAATTAAACAATATGCCTAAAATGAATTTTCTTCACTAGAGACTATTTCTAATCCTCTTTCCTTAGGTCACATGATAGCTAAATATGTTAAAAATGCTGAACCTTTTTGATCTTTATGTAAATGCGATCAATATGAAAATGAAATGCATAATCTTTTCGAGAGCTATCTGAGATTTTTTTGATTTACGAAATGCATATGATAATTCTACTTTCAAGGATATTTCTCTTCGGTTCAAGAACTGGATGAATAACAATGTTTTCATAAATAACAGTAATAAAATATTTTTATTATTTGGTCCATTTGGAAATGCAGTAATCAACTTATATTTGATAAGATTATGCCAAACACTTCCAAGTTAGGTGATTCAATCAACTTAACTTACAGAAACATTGCCATTGCTAAACCTAGTCTAATAAGAATGGAGAACATGATTAATAGAGGTGAAGAAATATAAACTTTGATTGGTTCATGTTCTTTGATGCTTCATTTTTGGATAAATATTTCACCATGGGACAATGCAATATCTAATGTCGATAAAACAAGGAATATGAGAAATTGCAGAACAGGAAGTGCCGGGCATCGTGACCCTTAGAAAGGGAAGAAAAGGCAGGTCTATAGGCTCTAAGATGGATGAAGGAAATGAATATTAACAACTACTGTTTATGAATGACTGTTAAAACTTGATGAATATAGTTAATGAAGACTCTGCTCCAGAAAACCGTCATTGGAGAGCTTAGAATAGCATCCACAGATGCAAATTTTTTTTCTGTTCTCGCAATTTTGTGTGTTTCTAGTTTAAAAAACGGAACTTTGTAGACTTAGAAGATAGACTTGCTAAGGAATTTAGATCTAAGGATATTAAGTTTTTCACCACTGAATCTGTATCTATTTTTCTTTTTGAAAGAGCCAATCTTAGATTAGAACCCATTATCCAAAATGTAGGCTTCCGCTTATAATAAATAAAAGTCTTTCTAACAAATTTTTTTTTTGAAAAAACAAATGTGTTTTTGAGTTAAGAAGATGTCCATCCAATATTAGGCTTAGTTAGAGAATCCGCTGAAAAGTTATTTATTTGGGATCAATCCAATTTGAAACAGAGGATATCAACAACAAACCATATGATCTTTAGATTCACTGGCTTATTTTTTCCTCTTTGATACACAACACACAAAAACAAAAACTAACCACTCACCCTCACATGTCCCACAACAGCTCTACACAAATAATTTTCACTCGGCAGACGAGGATGTATTATCCAAACTCTTTCAATCTCTATTGCTGTACAGATTTTGCCAGATAGTCTGCAACAGAATTATCTCTCAGATATTACAATACAATGCTATCAGAACTTCGCTTTAGTTTTTCAATATCCTTGATCCACCCTCTCATGAACCATGATATTTTTATCTCATTCTTGCATAATTCAACATCATAAGTGGAGTCAGTTTTTACCTCAATTTTCTTTATGCCTATCTCTTTGGTCAATATTAGTCATTATCTTATTTTTCACACCTCAACAACATTGTTATCATTCTTATAGATATGTTTAGTGAAGCATGATTGAAAGTCACCAGTATCACTAGCATTATATAAGAGTCCATCGCAGTTTAGCTTATTAAAATCTCATTGTCTAGAAAAGATCCACATCACAATAATATCCACTATTTTTTTCCTTCTCTTTTCCCAAGTTTTTCGCAAATACCGAGAAACTCTCAAATTTCTTTTATGGCTCTTGCAAGAATTATTGTTAGAAGAAACACCATTATCTCTTGGAGTATTTTTCCATTTCTTTTTAAATTATTTAGCCTTCTCAAAAGTCCACTGTATGGAAACCGAGTTCACTGAGTATCGAAAACGCCAAAGTGCCAAAGCTGTAACCTCGAAGTGTTTAAGTGTAACAGCGTTGCTTACTTTTAAATCGGGTCGAAAGTTGTGTACACAGTGGAAAGCCTAGTCACAAGCTGGGCTCCTACGCATTTCTGAATAACAATATTTCGTATCAATTTTTCATTTGGTAACCGCTATTATTGTTTCGATTTCTCCAAAGTTAAACATCCCAAAAAAAATAAAAAATAAAAAAAAAGGGTCACAGCTCTTGGTGCTTTCTTTTTGAAGCCAGGAATCATCTTAATGATGATTTAATCCCCTAAGATCATTGTAATTATGTTACAATCCTTCGCTAGGTGGTCCAATCATAATGCCTAAATAGGCTAATAAGTTATGATTAACAATTTTTTAAATTTATTATTTATTTTCTCAAGTACACACATTGTATCCCATGATTCATACATACACCTAATAAAACATCTATGCATACGTTTTGATTAAAACACTATTACATTACTTAACTATTATTTTGATCATGATAAAATGGATAACGGCTGGATAATGATATACTAATTGTAATACATATTTTGATGTGGGCAGCAAAAGTATAACATCCCCATGGTTTTTGTAAATTTTATTTTGTTTACATTATAAATCACAAGATCACTAGTAGCATGTGTGAAGATGAATATCCTAATTAACCTACCTGCTCACACATGCTTAACACCAAAGAAAAGAGATTCTTTTGAAAATAAAATTCCTAGAGCGGTGTAGTCAAACTACAATATGGTTTGGATCGAAAATAAGTTAAGGTATCGCCGATCTTGATGTTGTTTATTATGTTTGTAAATGAACTAATGTAATGAGATGAAATGGCAAAGTAAGACCTTTAAGTCGGTCAAAGTGAAGAATCACATAGACTAGGATTATTATAATTTGCTTTGATCAGGAATGTGGACTAAATTCCACCATCGGTGCACTATCGAATTACTCGTTCTAGTGTTAGAATGAGCGGATAATCTGAACTAAAGGGAAACTCTTTTGACCTCTAAGCTGTTTACAAACACCTAGCTACCTCCCTATCGCATCGAATGATTTGACCACAAAAGCCACATTACAATTACAAAAGGAAAGAATATCTGGTTCGGACAAAAAATTTTGGGCTCCAGGGAACGGATTCAACGGAATATTACCGCACCAAATTTACCAAATTGCTTTCTTTCTACAAAGAGAAAAACCGAGTGAATAAATCCCAAAGATGATTTTACCAAATTTGGAAATTCGTTTTTCTCTAGGGTTTAAAAACAAAAAAAGCAAATAAGAACTAGGTTTACGGTTTAGAAGGGTTTTTCTTCTTTTTAGTTTTTTGCACAAGCTTGGAAGAATTTCTCAGAATTACCAGGTTTTTTCTTGAATCTGTGAATGGCAGTGCAGCAGGTTGTTATGGATTTCATCAACACTATAATTCCGACGATTGAAACATTGGCAATCCAAGTTTGCATGGCAGTGCTTATCGTAGCCTTAATGGTGGCATGTGTGTACGGATATATGTTGTGGGAGGGTGATCTACTTGCACGTATCACATCCTTAACCAGGCGTGGCGTGAGATGACATATTATTGTTCTAGTGTCTTGAGATATCTTTTTCAATCGGAGAAGAGGTTGATGGACAAACTCATAAAACTGGAAACGAAATTGGATGAACAAAATTCCATGTCAAAAGAAATTCGCAACGCCGTTAACGACACGCGTAAGGAACTGAATCAGCTGAGCATCGACATCAATATGTTACTTCAAGCACAATCTTCTTTGGAGAACAAATCATCTGCCTTGGCACAGAAACAGGATGTCACACATGCTGGGGTGCAGCACTTGTGCGACTTTGTTGTCAAAAATGGTGTAAAGCCTGCTAATAAAGATATGCCCGGAGAATTGGATGCACAAAAGAATCTGACACGGGATCTTGGAAACGAGGTGAACAATGTTCGCGGGGGCATCACTTTTTTGGGCGACAATTTGAAATATGTGTGTAAAGCGGTTTCTTCTTTGGAGAATGCTATACCGTCCTTGGAGCGCACCACTTCAAAACAATGAAGAAAAAGAGCTGGAGCGCTGCAAGTGATCCTTCCAAATGCGCATTTAGTTTCTACTCTAATCTTCGGGTTCGGGGTATTTTTTTCTGGCGTGCTCTATCTTACTTTTTAATCAATAGTGTCTTTCTCATTGCTTAGAATACTAATCTTCTATCAATTGTGCTTTAATTCTATCACATTAGATTTTCTTTGTAGCTTTACGTTCGAGCATTAATTTTATAATCCAATTATTCTTTGAACTAATCAAGTTTAAAAAACAAAAGGAACAAAAGATTATTTTCAGAAGATGGATTAAGCCGCTTTCGATTTTTAGCACTAGAGCATATCACTTAAAATAAAACCTAGCAGCCACCTACTGCAGTTTTTGTGGGAAATGCCTAAATGGATGATGTATGTACTTGAAACGAGTGAGAAGAGTGGAAAATATGCTCAACACTTTCCGCTTGCCGAGCTTCTGTTAAGGTACTAGTCAGTTGGATTTCACCTGGATGATGTTGCAACCTATCAAGTACAAGAACGAACCTGCGATCTCCATTCTTTAATATTCGGATTGCCAAGATTATAATAAACACCTACTTTAATTCGTCTTTTCGACTTTAATGTATTGAGCAGCAACCCATGTACACTGCAACAGCATTATTGTTTACAGACGAAGCAACATGGGAGAGTGTGTAGGAGTAGTTTAAAAGGCTAGGAGCGCTAATGATATTGTTGCTTTTGGGGATATCATTGGCAGCATGTGTTTAAGTCACAGGTTACCCATTTGAAACCTAACTAATATTTCCTCCTCTTCCTCACATGCATCACACCAAAAACACCGAGCAACCTTCATTCTGTTTGATTCTCTCTTATTTAAGTTGCTTAAACTTTTGTATTAATTCTCAGTTCCACTTTAAGATGCCTCTTCGAAGGAGGAAAAAGAAAGATAAATCATATCCGAGTTCATCTGACAGTGCAGTGGACAAGGAGAATAAACAGAAATAAATTAATCCTGGTGCATATGTTATTCCCATTATGAATGCTTGCAAGCTCCTGATGAAGACCCAGACTGCATCAACAAAACAAAGAAACAACCATTTTCTCACTTTCAGTTTCGGATACACAAAATTGTTCAATTAACCCAATAATGACAATTCCTGAATGAAAGACGTATGTAAAATTTGATACTGTTTAAATGGACGAGAATGTAAAAATAGCCAGGATGTAAACAGTTTTATCCTGCCCATTTTCGTATATTTTTTCTTATTTTTAATTTACATCAGGATGCATCCAGTTTCATCCTCGCTCTTTTTTAAGTTTAAGCCAGGAGGATCCAGTTTCATTCTTGCTATTTTTTTCGTGTCCATTTCACCCATACTAATTTTTACTCGTCCACTAGAACCATGTTTTAAAACTATTTGGACAAATGACCCATTTTCCATTTCAGATAAATTTCAATTCGCAGATTTCAGCATACGGTAATTTAAACTAAGAAACAACTAAACTAGTTAAGCACATTTTAGATCCACTTAGTCGCCTAATGCCCATTTAACTATGCAAGAGGTTGGCATCATTTGACGCCGAAGAGGAACAGCGAGGCGCTTACACACGAGTATTTTGTCATTTAATGGTGTGAATAATTTTTTTATGAAATGACAAGGATACCAAGTACACCACAATTTTTCTGATATCAACCTACAAGTCTGATATTTTGTGTGATTTAATATAAACGAGACTGTCTAGAAGATGACAACAACAAGGTATACGTTTGGTATATATTATAAGTCCGGAACTGAAACTTAACTATATGGATCAACCCAAATGTTTAGATTAACGTATAATATATTTACTTTTATTATAACTAAAACAATAATTATAATTGCGGAAAGTAAAGTAAAGACGCAACAATATTTTTATAACGGGAAAACTGCAAATGCGGAAAAACCAAGGGACCATGTCCAGTTTAGAATACTCTCATAATTAAGCCTCTGTACAAAGATTACTACCAACTTCATATAGTTGAGACCAAGTAAACTACCCTTAGTTACCTAGTTTCCTTGGTCTCCCTGCGCGTACAACCAATCTGGCCAATGCATGTGAATCATAAGATAGAGTCCATTATCTTAAGTTGCTTCAGCCCCTGTGAAGACTTTAAGCACTCAACTACTTTGGATCGTCTTCCATAACAATAAAGTACTAATCTGTTCGGCAACCACTCTTCCAATCTCAGGAAGTAAATCAGAGATTAATGTTGAGTTCAACAAAGGCTCTTCCGTTTAATCTAATAAACTCCTTTGTTGGGTAAGATATACCAAGATCTAGATTATCAAGATAACCAGATCTAGGTATAAAAACTATCAGAATCAGATATTAAAGAGTACCACCAAATGATAGATTTACAATCTACTACAACTAGCAATAAGATGTCTATCAAAGATAAACAAGATTTAGTCGGATCCCAGCCGATAAAGTGTGTGCACTCAGAAAGATACGAAACCAATAAGAAATCTTATTGTCTTCAAATCTTTAATGTCTTCTTCTATACCTGCACAAACAAACTTGATTTCTTTGTGATCGGTCACGCACAGAACGGAGTCTCTTAAAAATGGATGATCACAATCCTATCATCAGTTCTAAAAACAGATCTGATATATGTCGATCCTTGATCTAGTTTGATGGACCATATATCAGAAGAAATGGATCTCAAAATAAACAAACTAGGTGCAATCAAGGTTCAACCACCGCGAGTCAATCAAATTAATAATCAAAAACTAAAATAACAACGCAAATCCATGTTCCTACCAATGGTACAATATATCTAGACGCTTCTTGATCCCTCAGAAGTCTTTAAACTAGCGGACATAAGAGATATCGCCTAATTAGGTTACTCTCTTATCCTCTCAAATAAATATAGTATTACAAGTAATACTATTAGTCGGCTACAACAGTGACTACAAAATGAAGTTGTCAGTGAAAAGACGAGGGTACCCAAATACACCACAATCTTTTATTTATCCACCTATAAGTCTTCTTGCCGAAAGTGATTGTCTATGGACAAAGTCGAGACAATACGACAAATCAGTATTCACACTTTGTGTGATCATCTAGGGATACGAGATCGAGACAATACAACAATCAAAGTGTGATTACTTGATTACTTAACGAAACATTATGGGATCACTATCAAGTAATACAGAGTTAACGTTTATGCATTTTACTTTTAATTATAATAAACAATTATAATTGCGAAAATATAAAAGTAAAAGATACGGAAAGATTTTGTTAACGAGGAAACCGCAAATGCAGAAAAAATCGGGGACCAAGTCCAAAATTGAGTACTCTCATAATTAAGCCGCTATACAAAATCTAAACCAACTTCGTATAGTTGAGACCTAACAACTAATCCTAGTTCACTTAGTTTCTTCAGTATCCCTGCGCTTCTGACATTCAATAAGTGCACGCACTGGAACAATTTCTTTTGATCGTATTCCAAACAATAAAGGAAAAATAAATCTGTTTGGTAACAACTCTATTTATTCTTTCCAGATAAAGATATCTCAAGTCATATACAAAGGATCTTCCATTTAAACTAATAAAATCCTTTGCCTGGTTAGATCAATCCAATCTTTATTACCTAAGTAATAAGATTCGAATTTGTAACAATCAAAATAGAACTCAAGAGAACTATTAGGTGTTACCGATATCACACAACTAACCAATCGAATAAATCCGATTCTATTTGGATCCCATCCGTTCAAGGTTTGTGCTACATAAAGATATGAGAAACCAATAAGAAATCTTCTTCGTCTTCAAATATTCTTTAATCTTCAATTAAACCTGCACAACACCACTTGAATCTCTTGTGATCAATCACGCTCAGAACGGAGTCTGTTAACAATGGATTATCACAAGATGTCTTTATATCTACAAACAGTTCTAAAGATCCCGTCGACACTTCGATCTAGTTTGATTGAATCTTATATCAGAAGAGAAGATTCTCAAGAATAAACAAACTAGGTGCAATCGAAGTTCAACAACCGTTAGTGAATCATAACAATCGAAAACTAATAAACTGCAATTATCTAGTTTCCTACCAACGGTACTCGTAGAGCTTCTTGATCCCACAGAAGTCTTTAAACGAGTGGTCGTAAGAGCTTTCGCCTAATTAGGGTAGTTTCCTTTCTGGATAGACGGCTCCGCCAGAAGCAACAAAAAGATGAAGTTTTCCTAGCTCTTAGGATAGTTTGCTATAAATGCAAACTTAGGTATTTATAGACTAAGGATGTTTGGACACCAAGGAATTTCCAAAACCGAAATTATTCTCAAGATATGCAATAAATGCCCAAATCGGTTTTCATAATTCCTGGAAATGCTTTGTCCAATAATTTCCGGAATTTCTCAATAGAAAATCTCCAATTAGGAAATGCACATTACTAATTATTCTCTAGAGATATGCATTTAATTTCTGGTAATTAAAGCATACAAAACTAACAACCTTAATCAAAAGATTCTTAATTTATTTCGGATCGGGATCTCCTTGAGTAATTAAGTAATAACTTTGAACAATAAAAGATAAGAGTTGTTGTTCATATTCAAAGTATGTTGACATCTTTTCTTTCTGAATCATCTTTCATATTTACAATCTTGGAATCGATTATACCACACTTCCAAACAAGTTTAGAATTGGTTCATCTGTATTCCAAGACAACTATGTGATTGATCAAATATCAAATCGCAATCATGGGTTCAATCGGTTCTACCAATCACTAGGATCGGTTATGCCTTAGTATGGATTACTTGTGATCGTATACACAAGTTACCAGGACCGGTTACGTAAGTTACCAGGATCGGTTACGTCAATTACCAAGACAGGTTACCATATACTCATGGTATTGCTTGTGATCGGTTACACAAGTGACTTGGATCGGTTACACCAATTACCAGGATCAGTTACACCAATTACTAGGACCGGTTACACAAATTACAAGGATTGATTATACAACTCTTTTGTGATCGGTCACACCAATTACTAGGATCGTCACACCAATTACAAATATCGATCATACAATCTCAGGTGATTATTTAGGATCGGCTACACTAATTAATCAAAATCAGTCATACCAAATCATAAGTCGGGCATTGTGATTAGTCATACCAAGATACATAACAAGTTATGAATGGTTCTACTGACTCACACATATTGGTAATCCAAATATATGCAATGAATAACAATACCAATAAGCCTAGTGATTTCCCTTTCGATTCATAAAAAAAGTTCATGAATGTACTTCCTTTAAACAAGTATAAACATTGTTTCCTAAGATGAAATCTTTACCGTTGCCCATACACATAATCATAATAGCGTTCATACAATTATGTCGATATCATATCTACGAAGTTAAAAGGATAAGCGTTATACTTCGTAGTCTAATTACTTAATACTATGATCATGTCTCACCACTAGGGTAAAATATTCATTAATAGCTTCGCAGTTATGTTTTCAATATAACACTAATTGAAAGATACGTTAGGAATGAAACAGTTCAAGTTCATATTACTAACCTCAGGAGGAAGGATGATGTCGTCGTTGTAGCTCGTTACTTCTTCACGTTCTTCAGGTCTTCGAGTAATACTTGTATGTCTCATATTCCTAGAATTTCTAGTCTAACCTATACGAAGTTGTATCTAGTACATAATCAAGCGACTCTTAGATGAGTTTTGATTCACTAAAATATGACAACCAAACTTGACATACCAAAGCTTGGTGGGTTCAACCGAGCTATGCTCTAACAATCTTCCCCTTTGTCAATTTTAGTGACAGAACTCTTAATACATATGGATAAACAAATTACAAGAATTCATTATACATACGCTTGATTCCAAGTTTCAACAGCACAGTAACCTGCATATAAATACCGCCGTTGCCATCTGAATAACAAAGCTTATACTCCCTAAAGGTAAGATAGGTAGATATTCAACCCGAACATCGTTGTTAATTATTCCCCTTTTGTAGTCAAGATAACTACAAAAATCACATAATGTATGCCGTGTAGTTATTCTCCCCCTTATTCAATGCTTTATTCTTTCGTTAGATATAACGTTTAAGCAAAAAAGATATAACGTTTAAGCACAATTGTCCTTTCCTTAGTGATTGCAAATCACTTTTTTACTCCGTTTATTTCTCCCCCCTTTTAGTCACAAAATGACAAAGGTTCGAGCAAATAAAGGTCAAACCGAAAGGATCTTACAAATCTAAAAGACTTGTATAAGACTTAAGCACGAAGGTTTCACATACCACTTTAGATAACCAATATTAAAACCGAAACTACAAGTAATTTAGTTTTAATATGTTATCAAGGAAACAGCTGCCCAAAGCAACTTTCCCTAATAGTTTAACAAATTGACTAAGAAACTTAGTTCCCTTGTTAAACCGATTGTAAACATACAATCGCTTATTTAGATAAGACCAAAATAAAGATCAGAATTAAATTTATTTCTCTCATCAGGTTCTAATTATTCAGACAATAACTTAGACCTTTCACTTTAGACAAGAAAAGTACTAGGTTAGTTAACTAGTATTTCTTTTTAGGGAATTCGATTGGACTTGAATAACTAAATCCTTCAATTTGATAAGTCTAACTAAGTTCAGAATTAACTTAGTTTCTCTTATCCGAAATCGAGTTGGACTAAACAAACGATCCCTTATTTTGTTAAGCCACAAACAATACAGACAAAAAAAATAAATTGACTTGCACAATTATTTTTCTTAATCGGAAGCAATTGAAACAAACATAGACATTATAGCACCACAATTGCACCGAAATTTCGTTAAGCAAAAACACCTGATATCAAACAATAAAGAAGATACCAAACAATAAGCCAAATAAATTGACACAATTTTTCTTAACCGGAAACAATTGAATCATAAACACACATCCATACACACATAATGGGATATATATCAATTGTACTGAAATTTTGTTAAGGAAAAGCAAAATATATGCAATATAACCAGGGTTTTCTTAAGCAGGAAAACGATTAACTAACAAATTCGTTACCTCAGATCCGCATCCTCTTCTCCCCAGAAAGATATATCATTAAGTGCAAGTTCAAGTTAGAACTCTCTTACAGTATGTTGTCATCCTCTTGCAAGAACAAAATAACAACAACAAGAGCAACCTTTGCTAGAGAAAGGTTGAATCGTTTTAACTAATGCGTGCCAATAACAAAAGTTGAAAACCCGAAACACATATGTTTATGCTAAACACAACTCATGTAAACACAAATTGATTCAACATATTGTGACTTTTTACATATGAGTTTCAATCGGAACACCTTATGATCCTTTGATAAAGCCTACCAACAAGGGATAAAACTTAATCCCGCTAAATCAAAAAGTCACACAAACCATAAGGGTTCACATCATATGAGATCGAATATTAAGGTTCTGAAAACCGAAATCAGACATCTCATAAACCGAAAACACATAGCAAAATATATACATTCAAGCACATGTTATGTAATCGAAAACTATCACAAGAAAAATTATAAAATAATAATTTATTCATAAATAGTTGATAGTTTTGTTCAAAAATAGACCTTATACAATAATCGAAATAAATCAAATAATGATATCTATTTTTCTTGGAAGGATCTTTAAACAGTTTTTCAAAGATCATCTTCAATATCCTCAAATTTCTCAGGATCTTCATCAACAACATCTCGATTGATTGCCCGGATTATGCACACAGTACCTTGATTATGTTCACAGGCTAAAGCATTAACCTTTCGATTAATATTCCGAGCATACTCCATATTACCAATTCCAAGTTTAATCAACTTTCTTTGGTAATGGATAACAGTTCTTAGTAATGCTGCATGTCTGTGATGTGTTTCAATAGTACTAAGGAGGACCTGACGTAGATTGAGAATATCAATCATAACATCCGGACTATTTTGGACAAGAAGATAAGTCATATCTTCCATTTCTTTTCCTTTATCTTCACAACCAGATTTCTTGAAGGAATCATCAAGATTAATAGTTTCATTAGAAGCCATTTCACTCAATGCTTTCAGGATCTTAGCTTGAGATCTGGTTTGAAGATACATTCTTTAGTATAAGTTCTCAAACAAGATGAGTACATATACCAGAGAATTTTTAACACATACCATACATAGGTGTCAGCCTTAAATAAATAATTCTGACCAGATTTAAAAAGATTTTCGCATCTTATGTTTTATCAAATCACAAAGATTCTTTGAAAATAATCAATCTTCTAGATCATGTATCTAAAAATACTTTACACAAGAAAATTAACCATGTTTACACAAGTTGTTATAAGACAACTTTTCTACACATGAGGACTTATTAAGTATCACTAGTAGAAACAGACCCTTTTGCCACGCCAAATTGGCGTGTCCATAGGGGTTTTGACACGCCACTTTGATTTGGACTTGGTGTGGCTTCTGCTTGCATGGTTTTAGGTATCTTATAGCCACGCCTGCCTTGCATGTCTATTTCTGCATGAAATAGACACGCCAGAGCCATATAGGCGTTGTTATATAGTGTCCCAAAAACTTAAGTACTGGTACTCTATAGACACACAATTTTTTGTTTTGGCGTGGCTATTTGGTTCACTATAGACACACAAATTGCTTTTGGCGTGGCTATTTGGTTCACTTTAGACAAGCAAATTGCTTTTTGGCGTGGCTATTTGGTTCACTTTAGACACGCAAATTTCTTTTTGGCGTAGCCATTGGTTATCCGATAGACACGCCATATAGGTTTAACGTGGTTATATGTTATGTTTTAGGCACGCCAATTTTACTTACCTTCATCCACGTGGTTGTATTAGGAACCGTTGAATACCATCCACATGTAATGTTGTGAGCCGTTCATTGGATATCCTATAGACACGCCCCATAGAGCGTGGCTATATGTTATATTTAGCCACGCCAATTTCCAATTAACTTGATCCACCTGGCCGTATTAGGAATCGTTGGATCTCATTTAAGATGATGCAATACTGACCGTTAAATTATATGCATCCTTCACCATTCACATGTAATGTTGTGAGCCGTTCATTGGATATTCTATAGACACGCCCCATATAACGTGGCTATATGTGATATTTAGCCACGCCAATTTACAATTACCTTGATCCACTGGCCGTATTAGGAATCGTTGGATCTCATTTAAGATGATGCAATATTGACCATTCAAGTATATGCATCCTTCACTGTCCACATGTAACGTTGTGAGCCGTTCATTGGATATCCTATAGACAAGCCCCATAGAGCGTGGCTATATGTGATATTTAGCCACGCCAATTTTCAATTACCTTGATCCACGTGGCCGTATTATGAATCGTTGGATCTCATTTAAGATGATGCAATATTGACCGTTAAATTATATACATCCTTCACCATCCACATGTAACGTTGTGAGCCGTTCATTGATGAACCTATAGACACGCCATATAGCGTGGCTATATGTGATATTTTGCCACGCCAATTTACAATTACCTTCATCCACGTGGCTGTATTAGGAACCATTGGATCTCATTTAATATGATGCAATATTGACCGTTCAGATGTAACGTTAGGAGCCGTTCATAGGAGAACCTATAGACACGCCACATAGCGTGGCTTTATGTGATATTTAGCCACGCCAATTTATATCTGCTTAATGTGTCTTTATGTTATGTTTAGCCACGACAATTAATCTCGAAGCGTGTGTATTTCGCGTGTGACGCCTTTAAGCCGTTCAGATATGACGCATCCAAACCATCCACCTGACACTATCAAAATTCTCTTATACTTTATAAATTGTGGTTAAATCTGAAATTCATATATGCCAAAAATTCATATTATTATTAATAACACAGTAAAAAATGTTGATCTTTGGTCTAACAGTTTGCAAAAGAAAATATTAAAGAGCATTTATCACAAAATAATCAGTTTTTCTTCAACTTTTTTGATGGTGGTGTCTCTGCATGCAATGGATCAGGTTGTGACATTCTCGACGCGCCAAACCTTGTCATCCTCTTTTCCCTTCTGAAAGTTGGTTTGCCTTCTCTACACTTGGTACATATAACTTTCTCTGCGCCTTTTTAGTCTCCTGAGAAAGCTTTTCAGAGGCTGCACGACTCCCCTAATGCGGATTGAATGCTAGGTGCTCCTCATTCAGTTTATCATCTGCAAGGCTGCAAGTTGTTCTTAGGTCACTGTCCAATTTCTTCTCAGAATCTAAAACTGGTTCTGGTTGCTTATGAGGTTTTCCATGCTGTGGAGTTTCCTGCAGCAAGAGATTAAATGTATTATATATATATATATATTTTAAATCCAAGGCGAATTCGTCTGTCATGTGAATTCTCAACAAGAGACAGACAAAAGTCATTTTTCCAACAATGTAATGAAGCCAACTTCGCGGAAGGCCGCGCCATTTTTCATAGCTAACGCCCATAATAAAATCCGTAACCAAATATCAATATTCTAATTTACACTGGCATTCATGTTCTATTTAGGTGATAATATATTTATTTCTCGTACTTATTCTTTAATCAAACTGAATACATGATTTATGTAAAACAATTGATATACTTGATTAAGAAAGCAAAAGATCTAAGAAACTAACCTTGTCATCAGAGATGGAACAGTTATATTTCGGCCATGCCACAAAACCATATTCAGCTTCCCCTAATAACTTAAACTCACCACTTGGTTCTGTTAACACGAATGATGGATCTATGACCTCTAGAATATTGGAAGCATAACAATGTTTAGGAAGCTCTTGTCCATGTATTTTCTGGTTAGGCACCGTAGGTAAAATACTGCCTCTAGCAACGACGTTTCCCCTAGATCCATTCCAAAAGTCATATTTTGCATTCTTCGGAGACATACGGCATATGAAAATCATATAAAAAGAAGATGATAGAATTAGCAATATAGATTTACGAAGAAAAAAAAAATCAAAAAAAACATACTCCATTAGATGTCTTAGCCAGAGGTTCTGCCATAGATGTGCACGACTTCTCTAGAGATATTGAAGGATTTGGTTGGGAATTACTGGTAGAGTTACGCATAAGATTAGGAGACTGCTTCTTAGATCCATCATAAGGGTTGCTACGTGCAGGTGACTTTTGCAGAGAAGTAGTTGGTTGTGAATTACTGGTAGGGTTCTGCATAAGATTAAAAGAGTTATTAGTTACTTTTGAAAGTTACACATATTTTTATTTTTCTAGGTTCTCTAATTTACACTTGGATCGGTGATTCATATAATTGATAGACTGGTTTATGTATATTCGACTTACAAATCAAACAAGCCAATCAACTAACTTTCTTAGCATGCTCGGTAAGATTAACACCATACTTTGTCCAAGGAATCGCTTTTCCAAGAGTTTGTCCTAATGTTTCCATACCATCAAATCGTACGGGTAGACAGAAATTCGGTTTTATTACTTACTCAATAAGGATTTTGTGGCAATCAACCTCCACCCCATCCGTTCCATGTAATTGTTGTTTTCCTGCTAACAGAAAAGCTCTACCTCTAGCAAGGAAGTTTGCCTTAGACATCTGGTCAAAAAGGTAGCACCTTCTACCCTGCGGAAATATATGGCATATGAACATCTTCAAGTGAAAACTTCAAAGCAAATTTGAGATTTAAAATGCATGTAAAAATAAAACAGATACCGGATGAACCGATGCACTTGTCGTGATCTCAGATTTGCTCCGATTAGATGTAGCTTTTGATGTCACATCCAGAGTATGTTTCCCCGAATTTTGTTGAGTTACCTGCAGTGGTAGAGTAATATTCCATATTCGGGTAACAAATATACCAAATTACACCGTGAATGCGAAGACGCTGATGAATTGAATAGGTAACAAATATACAAGGTTCTCCAAAATACACCCTAGCAACCGTGATTCATATAGTTGATAGCATATTTCAGACTCATATGGTCTTAAGATCATGTAACTGGTTTAAAACACATACCTTCGAAACTTTTTCAGATATTGCGATACGAGATTGACTTTCTTTGAGTAGAGCCGGTGATTTCAAAGCCTCAGAATGTTTTGGTTGACTTACCTGCATCAGAAAATTGAAATGAAAGATGTACCTTTTTTGGGATGTGAAACCATTTAAGCACAATGCACAACTGACTCACAATCAAATAGCTAACCATATATCTCGTTCTATAAGGTTCTCTAAAATATACACTAACGTCCGTGATTCATATAGTTGATAACATATTCGTCTCTTATGTCAAACAAGATACATATATAAAACTAGTTTGTGTAAAAACATATCCAATGAGTTAATAGCAAACAAGCCAAGCAACCAACCTTTTGATCCAAGGTTGTTTGATTTGATGGCCAACAAATTTCAGCATCACCAACATCTTTTAAAGTTTGTATCCCAGGTTTGCCAATGGGTAATTTGATGATCTCATTTAGTACTTCACTAACCCGGACGCTATAGCATGTAACTGAAGCCGTCATTTCTGACTTCATTTTATAGAGTACCGACTTTATAGAGTAAGCTCTACCAAAGGAAATAATGTTGTCCTTTTCTCCAAACTAAAGTTTGCATCCTATGCCCTGCAGAAACACAAGGCGCATGAGAGATAGTAAATGGAAGATTAAAAATTTAAATGCGTTGGAAAACCATATATCAATGGTAACTTTTTCAGATGCCACATTCTGAGATTTCTCGGTGGACGGAGGAGACTTCTTTTTTGATACTAAAGACACCGGGGATTCAGTAGAAACGGTCGGTGTTTTAGTACAAGGAGAGTCCCGCTTCGCGGACCCTTTGATGCTTTCAGATGACTTCTGCAGAACGGATTTCCCATGTTTTTTTGGAAGTTGCTTAACTGATTTTGGATCTATGTTATTCTTAGATCAATTGGAGGCGTTGCTAGGTCCTGCATCTTGTGACTGTAGTTGAACACATTGTTTGAAAAAATCAGATATTGTCTGCCAGTTTTTTGAAAAATTAAAAAATCTAACCAAAACTCATTTCACTTACCTCTCCTCCAGACTTGCTGATACTGTTGCCCACAATTTTCCCAATGTCGTGACCTTGAGATAACAAGTTATCTGTTAATCTCTGATACACATTTTTAGTAGACTCTAATTCTTTCTCCTTAGCTTTCAGCTTTTCACGCAGTTCATCATTCTCTTTCAAGTGTCTTGGTTTTCTTTCATTTGGAAAGTAAAGATTTTCCGTCACTCCAAAGCCAGCCCCCTTGACACGTCTACCCTTATCCGGGACGATCACAACTGTTAGGGCATCCTCGTTATGACCAACCGTTAGAGTTCCCTCTCGAATCATCTTCCGCTTCTCTTCCTGTTCAAATAATGTGTTAAATTCTGATTTAGACCTTGCACACTTACTTTGGTTAAAAACATAAGGACTGTAAAGTTTCTGTTTTCTCACAACTTCAGTTGTCTTCTCCCTGACAAATTCTTTGGTACAATTCCGTCTTTGTTTTTGCGTGCTTTTTCCCACATGAAGCACCGATCTTCAAGATCTTCTTCGGCAACCTTTCCCTCTTTGACCTAGTAGTTACCAGAAACAAGTAAGGATTTACATCCGCACAAATATTAACTGTGTAAAACATAAAACCTATTCCAAAGCATCTAATGTGACAAAATTACAGATTGGTGTAAGAGGACACATCCCTATACCGTTATAAGTTTCTGCATATATGAGACACGCAACACGACATACAAAACAGAAGTATCTGATATGCCCGGTTTTACTGTGCTTTGTATAATAAATAAGACAACATACTTACTAATTTTAGTTTTAATCCCGAGTATCCTCCTCGTCCCGTCCAATGTGGGAACTTGGATTGTGATATTTCCTCTTTTCCCTTCTCCGAATTTTTCTTGCAGAGGAAATAAAATAATTTCATTAGTATGCTGGCATAGACAATAAGAACGAAACACAAATTAGAAAAAGCAATGTGTATTCCATACCTTAAATATAGGCGATTCTAGTACATAATTAAGGTAATTTTCCCAGTCTTCTTGGTCCATTACCGTTTCGTACTTTTTGGAGAAAGTTTTTAGTTTGTCCGGTCTTTCCAGGAAGGGTTTTACATGATTGTTATACAATTTCCTTCTGAAGTCCCGTAGCTGAACAGGTAGACGCTTCATGACCGCTCACTTCTATTCATGGGGCGCCTCATAATGAAGCTGCAAGAACAACTAATGTATGTTCATCACAGACTCACAGTTAGACAACAAAAACAATGAATTGATAACCGCATATGATACCAGAATTTTCTTTCACATATTTTGTTTTTTTGATGCAAGGACTTTCTTCCAACATAAATGTTTTATGCTAACCATATCACGGGCCAAATAACCTAGGTAACTACTGAATTCAGTTCTATGGACACCAATAGGCCGGAACATTTTGTCAAATTCAATATTCCTTCTTTTGGCTTCTTTATTCGAGAAGTATTTATGCAGCTTCAACATTCTTGTCATTCCCCTCTCTTTTCTGATCTCTTCTGTAGAGTCTTCCTGTTGTGGCTGCTTTTCTGCTTCTGGAGCATTTTCCAATTCTTTTTCTTCTAACACTTCGAGAGCATCATTTTCAGAATCGTCTGACTCTGGAAATAACCGAGGAAACATATGAAACCATGTGATGTTTAAGTAGAAACAAGTACAAGATTTCGAACATTACCTGTTAATTCTTCAAATTTATCAATGGGGACCATATCTTCACCATCATCGTCATCTGATTGTACAATGTCATCATGACTCTCATCTAACTCCATCGTTTCTTCATCAGAATCCCCCTCATCATCCCACTGGTCCTCCTCTGGGGACACGTTGTAGTCATCATCTTCTCCCATGACAAAAGCTGTGTGGGTACGTGCATCTCAGTTAGGAATTTGAGCTTATTTTGGAAAATATTAGCTAAACCTAACAGGATAGGCAACATGTGTTACACCTATTTTCTATTATATGAAAATAAAACAAACATGGACTCATTGATGCATGTAACTTGAGGCTAAAACATCACTGCAACACACAAAATCTCCTCATGATTATTGTGTTATCCACAAAGCGAAAGGTACCGGTTAAACGGTCTTATATAACTTTTTGTTACAAAAGCCAAGAGCACTAAAGCATCACATAATGATTATCCATTTTTAGCTTGAAGATGATAGTCAAATTGGCCAACCAGCAACATGGTATTATTAAAGGTGGCAACTTAAAATGCAGACATTACAGGTTCGCCAAGTAACAAAGATTCAAATGATTAAATCTTGAGAAGCCTTGTATATATATATGATTGACACAACATCGTCGATCAAAGTAGAGTTATTAACTCTCAATCAAAATCCAACCCAAACAATAACAAAAACCCTAGAAAACAATTAGCATCGTTAAGTTTTTTTTATTTTTATTTTGTAAAACCTAACTAACTAGTAAAGCCTAACTAAGTAACATGAAATAAAGATCCTTACCTAAATCTTATAATAGTTCATGCATGTAACTTAAGCCTAAAACATTATTTTTGTAACAAAATGAAATCACGTCTCATCGTACAACCCGTGATTGTCATTAACTTGTTCTTTGATACATCTGAATAAAAACCCTAATCATGCTTTAACTAGTAAACCTATAAGATCTAACATCTGATTCCATGAGATCAAACAAAAAATCTAACATAAATTTAATATTCATTCGATAATGGGTTGTAGAAATATTTCCAGCAACAAAGATTGACTTTAAAGAGGTAGATTTCTTGTAAAGATTGATAGGTTGGGAAACCTACAATAAATATACTACAAGTGCACAACGTCTAACTAGTAGCCAATGGCAAGTACAGGTCGTTCCCACGAGGAGTGTGAAATACTCTACCAACTAATACCAAAAACTAAGTAATCAACAATATGATGTTTTTGAGAGTTTTCAGAAATTCAGACAAAATGAAATAATAAATAACAAAGACGTAACCAAAATGAGAAAGGGTTATCAGGGTTTTCGATTTCCACCAGTTCAATCATATCAACTCTACTAATCTTTATTTATTACTCAAGGCAAATTTCGAAATCAATCTCATGTCTCGGAAGATGGTATGTTAAATTCTAAAATACAGTTTCTCCGCTGTAATTTCCTTCGCTTCAAAGATATTGATTCTAAAGCATTACCTATCAATCCTAAAGCATAATGCGTCAAAGAATTTAACCAAGCACGCAATATCATTTGGAAAGCATAAATAATCAAGAAAATCACATAAATGATGGAGTACCAAGCTATATGAAGAGAAAATACTAATCAATTAAATCATTATTAGAAATATCATCGTAGAGTTTATATGAATAAATTGGTTTCTATCTAGACCCTAACATGGCTCTAACTAGACATGGATTTCTCAAAAACCATAAACATATCAGAATGAAACTAGCTAAGCACAACGGAAATAGAGAAGTAAAACTCCAAACTCTATTCTTCTCTGTAAACGGCTCTCTGCCGCTTTCCAGCCGTCCTCCCACAGCTCCGTCGCTCCTAGCTCAATAAAAAAAATCGTACACAAAGCCTCCAAAGGAATCTAGTTTCCCATTTTTCATTTTCTACACCACGTCATCAGCCAACTGAATTATGCCACTTGTTAAGTGATAAACAAAATCACCCAATGAGGTTTTGCCACGTCCTCTCTTCCACCACTCAATAGATGTTGTGTGCTCATTTTGCTTCCATCTTGCATGCAAAAACGTGATTGCATATATTCCAACAAATATGGAAACATCAGTGTCCTACTCTATCACGGTCCCTCCCTTCTCAGCATCTCATCGAAACAACACTAACTCCAGCCGTACTCCATCTTTTTCAGACGACGGAACCTATTTGTGAGCTGCTAATTCTTTCGAAGTCGAACACTAGAAACCATAAATCAAACTTCTTCAGGATCGCAACAACCAATTTCTGTCGATCAAGCCACCGACAGCAACTATCACCATCGAGCATCGGCTGCACAGTAGCAGCTTCCACTCATATCAATAAGTTCACACAATCCCCTTGCAACAATTCTCCCAACTCGCCAATTCAATATTTCACGATACAAATCACCATTGACCTTCCTCCGCCTGTTACAATGGCGTTCTTGTAAACTGTCGAGAATATGAATTCACGACTCATCAAAGTTGCTGTCTCAAGGATTTCATCTAAGCCCACAATCCATTGCTGTCGATCACCGTTCAGTTAACCCATCTCTGCCATCGTCGGCCACACCGTTCTTCTCAGCTTCTTCTTCTTGTGGAAATCAGTACAACCACCCAGTCTCGCTGCCAAGCTAAACTCCATCACCATTCATTCACATGCAGTCTGTTAACTCATCGGTAGCAATTCAGGCCACTATTCTCAAGAACCGTGGTAGGTTGGGAAACCCATAATAAAATACTGCAAGTGCACAGTGTCTAACTAGTAGAACAATGGCAAGTACAGGTCGTTCCCTCGAGGAGTGTGAAATACTCAACCAACTAATATCAAAAGTAACTAATCGACAAGATGATGTTTTAACGATTTTTCAGGAGTTTGGAGCAAAATGATATAATATAAAAATGGGTTATTAAGGTTTTCGGTTTCCACCAATTAATTATGCAAACTCTACTAATCTTTAAAAATATATTCCATGCATTATCAAATATTGTTTCTCCGCTATAGTTTTCGTCGCTTCATGGGTAGTGATTCTAAAGCATTACCTATCAATCCTTGCATACCACGTCTAGGGATTTAACCGAAGCACGAAATATCAATTCAAAAGCATAAATAATCAAAAAAATCACATAAACGATTAAACACCAAGCTATATGAAGAAAAACTATTAATCAATCAAATCATTATTTAGCATATAAATAAAGAGTTCACACAATTAAATTGGTTTCTACCTAAACCTTAACATGGCTCTAGCTAGACATGGCTTTCTCAAAAGCCATAAACACATTCAAATCAAACTAGCTAAATAAAAATGGATCCGGAGAAGAAGAAACTCCAAACCCTAGTATTCACTGTTCACGGCCGTAGCCGCATGCCTCCCCAACTTTCTGTTCGTATCTCTTCATATAGGTGATGCAAAGGATTTCAAGACAAAACCTAGCGACATCTGCCACTGCTACAGCCCAGACCAATTACCCGAACATCCAACTCCATCTCCAGTCCGGCCAATGCATCAGCTCCACCAATTGTCTTCTGCCAGACCGACCACAAGACCAATTCCATTGCCCGCCATCTTCTCGATCCAACTATAACACCAATCCCATTCGAGCACTATTACTGGATTCTCCCAACTCCGGTCACAACAACTTTCCATTCTCTGAATCTCGAGTTAGACCCACTAGTCATCACTTATAAACATTAAGTTCACGGCTAACTTCGGTATCTTCTATCTTCGTTCATGCCCGAGTTCATCACCACCAGTTTCGATCCGTCCAAGCACCACCGGAGTTCACAGCAAAGCAGCCTTCGAGTCCTCTTTCTCTACTGATTTATACAGCCAAAACCAACCCTAAATATGAACAGTAGCATTACCAGTTCTTTTCCTTAAATCTGAATACAATCACCACTGCCGATCTTTCCCGATCAGAACCACTCAATCGTCACCTGCATCTCCATTGATTTCACCCTCAGGACTGCCAAGAGTTGTTTCCGTTCTTCCTTGTTCTCTCCCTGGTATTCTGGCCACATGAACATCTCGTACTTCAATTGATCAGAATTAAAACTGCAGAATACCTCCACCAGTCACGATTAATCCAGCCGTAATATCCATCTGTTGATGTTGCTGTCGTTCATCAGCAAATGCCAAGACCCGTCGTTTACAATAGCCAGCTGCAATCGATTCAGTTACCAACTCCGGCTAACAAACTGACCATTCTCTCTTCTCGCATTCAACTACACCACCAGCTCCTTGTCTCGCTCTCATGGCAGCTACAGCAGCTAGCTCTTTCTTCTTGTTATCATGCCACCACTACTTCGACCCACTTTTCTTCTGGCACTCAGCAACAGAACCCGTCTCCATTCACACCACCATTCCAAATTCCAACCAATCGATGCACGGACGCTGGCTTTGTTTGCTGCAGTCTTCTTCTCTTTTCCGTCTCAATGGATCAACTCCATTACTATACAGTCACCGCTCATACTTCTTGATTCCATAAGCATTCTCAAGCATTGAAGTTACCGTTCGAGTTCGGCAGAAGAGTTCTAACTCAAACAACTGAGTGACAGAATAAGCAAAATCACCTTGCAAAGAGCTGCTGCCTTGATGACGACTTCCAAATCCAACTCCTTTCGGAATCCAGGCAACAACGAACTTCTCTTCTCTGAACGGAATGCCAAGACCCCAACTACTACTGCCATTTCTGTCAACTACGATCACAGCAGCAGCTTCTGTCCCAGAATCTTCATCGTTGCTGCTGCACTATTAATTTTCATGATATCACTTCGAACAACAGCATACCAACCGAGACATAACTCTCCTTGTCTGCGAAATCGTCTCTTATTTTAACCATTGACCTGGTTCTTCATTGCTGCTTTCAAGGTACAAAATCCAGGCCACATATGACCCATATCTTTCAATCATTCGAACTCAATAATGTTGCTGCAATAGAGAGCTCGGAGAATCACCTACTGCCAAATCGGATTCACATCTAAGTCATCATTCATGGAGTACTAGCTTCCATCTTCATTTACATATCTCCACTTCAGTTCTTCATGTTCTCGGCTACTGCTTGCAAATCTCTGACTGTCTCGGCTACAACATCATTTCCTTTCTCCTTGTATGCGACAGACCCTTCACTTGGACAGAAACCCCAAGGAACTCCATCTGTTGCGGTTGCTGGCACTGTTGTCGTGTTCCACTAATGTTCAGTGACCAATATTTCTCACAAAACGTTATGAACCTTGTTATGTAGATGAAGAACACCACTTGACACAACCACGTAGAATTGTGGTCATGAGAGACAGACACGTCTCACTGCGTTATTCCACTACCAGAATGTGGTATCCAAGGCAGTACCCAAATTTAGTGGTACTCAAACCACTTCATGTCCATGAGATGAAAAAGCACCAGGTGACACATCGATTGTTAATTAGGCAAGGAATAATTAATTAAGCTGTTTCTCAATGCCTTGTGACGCAAACACCATTTAATTTCTGGTTTAGCCTTTTATTCTTCCGATGATGGAATTCATTTGTACTTTTTATAAAAGCATTTAAATAGTATTGTTAGCCAAAATATCGAGTCCTACCTAATATAAATATGGGTGTAAAATATAACACTTACGTGTTTATCAAACCGAACCGATACCCTATTTTCAGTTCAATTCAAAAACCAATTTCAGCCGATAAAACGAACCCTATAGATCCGTAGCTGTTGATGCTGCAATCATAACGAATTTTCAACACTGGACAACCAAGTTCAGCGCACAACAAAAACCACAGATCCATTTTCCTAGATAAGGACACCATCTGCTTTTGTTTTGATAAGAACTGCAACTCGAGATGTTTATTTTTCTGTTAAGAAATGAGAGGTGGTGGATGGGTTGGGCACGTACCACTATTTCATTCTCTTAATTCTTTCTTGAAAGCCACCTGCTTGATAATTTGTGGTGAAAAAACAGGATGCTATCATTATACCACTACGATATGTGGAGAGTAGCCACGTCCACTATCTCAACCTTAAATCGGCTACACGTAACTAATCGAGCAAAAAAAACTATGACTCCGTGTATTCCATCAGTGAGAGGTGCTAGGAACAAAGGCACAGTTAGGCTGAAAGCCCACAATTATCCAAGATGTCTCTCTGATGTCCCGATAATTCTAGTGGTGCTGATACGTAGTAAATACTAGGCCAATCATATTTTTTCATTTTCGTCACAAGCGCTTCTGATTAAGCCGTTCATTCACCAACGATCGGATTCACTCGTAGTTTCTACAAAAGCATTAAAATTGTATTATTAGCCAAAATATCGAGTCCTAACTAATATAAATATGGACATTAAATGTAGCACTTACGTGCTTATCAAAGATTAGAGATAGTAATAGAATAAAAATCCTAATCATGCTTTAACTAGTAAACCTATAAGAAGTAATAGAATAAAAACCTAATCATGCTTTAACTAGTACACCTATAAGATCTAACATCTGATTCCATGAAATCGAACAAAAAATCTAACATCAATTTAATATTCATTCGATAATGGGTTGTAGAAATAATACCAACAACAAAGATCGAGTCTGAAGAGGTAGGTTCCTTGTAAAGATTAGAGATAGTAGTAGAATTATGATTTCATAGAGAGAATGAATCGAGTAATAAAAACTGAAACAGTAGATCGAACTCATCTTTCTTTTTCTTTTTGGAATTTAACCAAACCGTCGGGAGGGAATTGATTTTCCTTTTGAAATCATCCCGCCCAGTAAAATTCATCTTCATCACCCTCCAAACAAAAGATTTTTGGTGTTTTTCTTTTTTTATTTCCAAATTTTGATGTGTAACCAATATGGTTAGTTTCCTTATTTTATGAGAGAATATATCGTAGACAGTTATGATAAATTTGTTCCCCAAAATTTTCGAAATTTAGTTTCCTATCTCTAACCAACTCGAAAAGAGGCCATAGAAAAAAATTACTTCCCTATTTCGAATAGTATTTTCCTTAATAATTTTAAGCTGGGTTGTCTCCTGCATTATTCTTGGTTTATGGAGGAAACGTATGAATTATTAGTGACACCTATGTAGGAAACGTATTATTCTAATCATACAGTAATCTACTAAAGATAAAGAAACTAAACCCATCCATTTTCATGTTCATCATTTCCAGAAAACATAAAAGTTCAACGTGAATCATTCATCACATAAATATAAACCTATCTATCAGCGTAAAAAGCCTGCATCTAGTGCAGTACTTAAAAAATAAATACAAGCACCACTGAAAATAAAATGGTCAAACGAAATGCTTTATATTTGAAAATACGTAAACTAAAAGTTCACACATCAAAAACCCTGTTTAAAAAGCAAAGTACTTATTAGATTAGTCTGGTTCTTTGTCAGATTAGTCATGTTCCTCATTCTCATCCAAATCCATGCAAAGATCATTATTATTAACATCGTCGTATACCAGTACTTTACTTGTTCAAACTCGTATTTTTGTTAAAAGTATTGACAAGGAGATAATAAGATCAGACCTAAAGTGATAAATTTATTTTTATTTTTTACAGGGGAAGAACTGTATTTTTCTACATTTCCTCCGTTCTTTCAGCTAATTATATTTAGTTTTCCAAAAGAATGCACACCTCATAAATAAATAAATTTGCAAGAGTATATTGCATTCTGTAAAGTCTGTAAACTTGTAAATAATTATCTGATTTATTTCTTAACTCCAATACCTAAATAATAAAAGAATTCATAAACATTACCTTCTTCTAAATGACAAAATTAGCAAACGAAACAAGAAATGAAAACAACTTTCAGAGCGTCCACAAAAATAAATACATAAACCAAAACCTATCATCAAAAAAAAAAAAAAAACCATATCAAATGAACCATCCCCCATCTTCAAACAATTCTTCTCGCAATGCTGAGGTGAACTTGATCACTCCAACCAGCAGGCTTGGGCGCCTTGTCATCCTCAGATTTTCCATTTTCTGCTTCATCAGGCTCCACCTGCTTGTTAAGATCACGCGTGTTAACTTTTGGATCCTCTGCCATATCTGAAACATCGGGATATTCATCAATAATTTTAATAATAGAAGCAGGAGCATCATCATTGACAGTAGGAACATCAACATAAGCAGGAACATCAACATTCTGAACACTACTGATTACAGTTTCCAGAGGAACACCAGGAATAACATCATCATTGTCAACACTACTGACAACAGAACTAATTACAGCGTCGAGAGGAACACCAGGAACAATAGTTACTCCGTCCACAGTAATGATAATCCTCAATTTACGAGGACAAGCCATCAGTCGAGGACATTTTTGGATCCTCTCTTCAGTTTCATCTCTACAATCCCTCTTAGCAGAACTAATTTTCCTCTTAATACTCTATGTTAATTTTTTTCTATGCTTGGTGGAATTTATATATATTTATAAGGAAAACCCTAATTTTTTAGGTTTTCCATCATTATCTTAAATCACCTATTCTTTGGTATTTACACCGAATATTGTAACAATCTAATGAGATGTGGAAGGAATATTTTCATGTTTATATAATTTCCTTTTTAAAATAAATCACGATCTCATGAGATATGGAATGAATATTTTCATATTTATCTAATTTCCTTTTTAATTTAATATACGCGATCTCTTAGGAAATACCCAAATAATTTTTCTACTTTTCAACTAATTACCTAGGTCGGTTGGGGTGGCCCGGCCGGCTGGACCATAGGTGTAACGCAAAAAAAGGAAAAAACCAAAGGTTGGCTAGTTAAACAATGACCCAACATTTAGCGGAAACACTATCATGTTGATACACGAAATTTAATATTTCCACATATATAGAAAAAAATCCAAACGCCAAAAAAAAACAACAACAACACAAATACAAGAAAAAAAAAAAGCGATAACCCAGTAATAAATTGTACATTTCAGAATTGAAAAAAATCCAAATACCAAAAAAAAAAACACAACTACAAGAAAAAAAGCTACATAGATAAGCCAGGAATGTGTTAGCAACATGGACATCATGAGTACACGTTTCCGATTGTCCACCAAAATTCTTCAACGAGACAGCGCTCCTCATGTGAGGAATAATTGCAACCCTTGTTTGCCACGTTAGTGCCCTTCAAATTTCCGTCCAAGTTCTGGTGAGTGTATTGTAACGCAATAAACGCCTATTCTGCCAAAATAAGAGGTCCTTGTTATTTATAAAGGCTATCGGGTTATAAGTCGGCCATTCATCCTCTTCAAAGTAAATTCTTATCTTATAATTCCAATTCCATTCCCCGTCAGGTGCCCATGTATGAATATTTTATTCGGAAATGGGAGCCCAGAAATCTATCCGGGGCCGATAAATCCCCTCATGGATGTAGTAAAATAAAATTTGAACTCCGAACATGACCATCCCAAGTGATGGGTAAGTATTTATCCAAAATTCAGTCTCGGGAATATGATGCGGGAGTGGCGAATGTTGATGGAACGTCTCAGTGTCCAAATTGAAAGATATTATGCCAATATCCTGCTGACAACAATCCTTCCAAAAGATACAACCATGTGCGTACACACCTGAACTCCGAAACGTATAAGGAATATCCTCTGCTATGTTCCTCCATCCCCTCTTGTCTCCTAGAGTGTGTATTTGAACTTTACCATCCATGTGAATTAGAACTACCTTGTACTCATTGGTACGTTGACAGTAGCCGAAACCCCCAATTATGTTGTATCGTGGATACCACGAAAGTACTGGATCCGGTGCAATTGGGATGCACAGTTGTGGCAGATGGAGGTGCTCACCCGTTTCTGGATTCATAATATATGCAGGATCTTGTATGCCGTGGTGTGAAACATAAAAACATACCAGACCATTGCAAGATCCAACTATTGGGTGCAACATAGTCTAATCATCATGGGTTCCATTATTCGGGGCATCGTGATTGTTGGTTGTTATGATCCCGCTGAAATCTTCCTCTCTATAAAAGAGTTGGGTAACTTTATCTTTCCCCATTCTTGGTGTGACACCAAAAAGGAATCCAATTCTTTTGTCCCCAAGGATAGTATTCCATTCTTTGCATACACATTTGCTTGCTAAAACGCTTTCTGCAGTTTGGATGCGCTGAAGTATCTCGGTAGTTAATTCCGGCAACATATCCATCACCATTATACTGATGAAAGATTATCAAAAAAAATAAAATTACAAGCTTTTAGGATTTTATTATCGTAGAATGCTACAAGCAGATACGAGTAAAGCTTATATATATATAGACATCCAATACACCTATTGGATATTTTTTTTTAGGTTTTCCATCTTAAATCACTATTCTTTGCTATTTACACCGAATGTTTCAATTTCCATACTACTAAAAAAATGAGATATTGTAGCAATATAACGAGATATGGAATGAATATTTTTATGTTTATCTAATTTTCTTTTTAATCTAATATACATTCCGAACATAACAAACTAAAATAAATCATGATCTCTTAGGAAATACCCAAATAATTTTTCTACTTTTCGACTAATTACATCGGTTGGTTGGGGTGGCCCGGACGACTGGACCATAGGTGTAACGCAGAAAAAGGAAAAAAACAAAGGTTGGCTAGTTAAACAATTGCCCAAACTAATTAAATTATACATTTCAACATAGAAAATAATCCAAACTCACAAAAAAAAAGCACAACTACAAGGAAAAAAAAAGCTAAATAGATAACCCAAGGAATAAATTGTACATAGAAAAAAAATCCAAATACCAAAAAAAGAAAGAAAAACAACACAACTACAAGGAAAAAAAAAGCTACATAGATAACCCAAGGAATGTGTTAGTGGAATGGACATCATGAGTACATGTCTCCGATTGTCCACCAAAATTCTTCAACGAGACATTGCTCCTCATATAAGGAATAATTGCAACCCTGCTTGTTTACCACAATAGTTTCCCCCAAATTTCCGTCCAGGTTCTGGTGGGTGCATTGTAACGCAATAAACACCCATTCTACCACAATAGGAGGTCCTTGTTTTTTCCAAAAGCTACCGGGTAATAGGTAGGCCACCCTTCATCCTCATCCTTTTCCAAGAAAATGCCTATCTTATGATTCCAATTCCATTCCCCGCCAGGTGTCCATATATGAATATTTTTTTTGGAAATGTGTGCCCAGAAATCTATCCGGGGCTGATTAAACCCCTCATCATAGGCCTCATGGATGTAGTAAAATAAAGGCGAACTTCGAACATAACTATCCCAAGTGATGGGAATTCACTATCAGGAATATGATGCGGGGGTCAGGAATGTTGATGAAATGTCTCAGTGTCCAAATTGAAAGAAACTATGCCACCATCCCACTGACAACAATCCTTCCAAAAAATACAACCATGTGCGTACACACCTGAATTCCGAAAAGTATAAGGAATATCCTCTGCTATGTTCCTCCATCCCTTCTTGTCTCCTCAAGTGTGTATTTGAACTTTACCATCCATGTGAATTCGAACAACCTTGTACTCATTGGTATGTTGACAGTATCCAAACCCCCAATTACATTCCCCAATTACATTGTATCGTGGATACCACGAAAGTACTTGATCTTGTGCTGGGATGCATAGTTGTGGCAGATGTACGTGCTCACCAGTTTCTGGATTCATAACATATACAGGATCTTGTATGCCGTGGTGTAAAACATAAAAACATACCAGGCCATTGCAAGATACAACTATTGGGTGCAACTTACTCAAATCTTCATGAGTTCCATCATTCTGGGAATCGTGATTGTTGGTTGTTACGATGGGGATGAAATCTTCCTCTCTATAAAAGAGTTGAGTAACCTCTTTCCCTATTCTTGGTGTGACACCAAAAAGGAGTCCAATTCTTTTTTCCCCGAGGATAGTATTCCACTCTTTGGAAACATATTTGCTTGCTAAAATGCTTTCTGCAGTTTGGAGGTGATGTAGTATCTTGGTAGTTAATTCCGGCAACATATTCATCACTATTATACTGATGAAAGATTATCAAAAATTTTTTTTACAAGCTTTTAGGATTTTTTCTTAATATTGTAGAATGATTCAAGAAGGTACGAGTAAAGCTTATATAGACATCCAATACACTTGTTGGTGAATGGTCGCGTCCTTGATGAGCAGGAATTATTTGAATGGTCGCGTCCTTAATGAGCATGCAAGTAACGCATATTTGCACGTTTTATCTTATAAGTGGTTATAGCTTAAACCTATAACTGGATTCTTATTTAAAATGGAACAAAATCTAAAGGATAACCATTACGTCATGAAGTAGGTCTGAAAGGACATGACATTTTAGTAGGATGTTATTATTTCTTTGAATTCAACCGCTGCATTCGTCTCTTGGGAATAGGTCTCAGAAGAAAAAGGAAAAAAAAAAGATAATAAATGTGAAAGAGGAACTAGGGATTATATTCATTTTCCATAGATGAAATTAAGCCAAGAGAGGAGAAGAAGAAAAAAAGTTTCAGAGATAACAATGCCTCCGAATAACCCAGAAAAAGGGAGTGGTTCCAAACCATCAAAAGGAAAGACCCCAATGACAGCGGAAGAAGTTGATAAGGAGGAGTGCTTGAATAGAAAAGAAGTGATGATGAGGTTCAAATTAGCAGTATGTGAAATGAATTTGGAGCAACTAGAGAAAGATAAGTACCATATATCGAAAGCAATAAAATTGAATAAAAAGAAGAAGAAAAAAGATGCAAGGAATATGAGAGAAGAGGAAGAAGTAGGTTTGCAGAAAAATAACCAAGATGATGATATGGATCTATTGTGGAATGAGTTTTATCATGCAAAATCAGTATGTGAGGCAGAAAATGAAGAGACAAAGAAGAGAAGCATAGAGAAAGTAAAAGATGAAGAATACCCAGAATAATTTTTGCAGTTGTTGCAGAAAAGGGAAAGGAGACAAGGTGTGTTTTAAATGAGAAGGATTAGGGCTAGAAGAGCATCAATTTATGCTGGAAGATATAAGGATTATACAGACCACCCTGTGAATGAAATCAGTGTAGAGGATGAGTATCAGGCGTACCTATCACGAACAACACATGAAAATGAGGTCATACTAAACCTAGTGACTGATTCTGAAACTGATATGCGACCGGATAGAGAAAAGTCGGATTACGACTCCGAGTAATGGCCGACAACAGGTAAGGCTCTACCAATTCCAATTTTCTTATAACTGGTAGATTTTTTGGGTTGATTTAATGGAAATGATGATACAGATTTTGCAAATGGTTATACAAGTTACTATTTTGAAGAAATAGGTATCATCAAAGTACAGAGAAAAATTGGAATTAAGAGTGGTCTAATGGGAAATTTTGGACTGTGGACGACTGAATCTTATTCTTTTTTTTTGGAATTTATGTTTTGGATTTAGGATTTATTTTCATGTTTTTTGTAATGTTAATGACTGAATGGTATTGGAGTTGCTTAATTAATGACTGTTTAATGAATGTCTAATGGATTAATTTTGTCGTTTAATGATGACTGTTTTTCTGTGTATGATTGAATGGTGTTGGAGTTGTTGGTTGCATTGTCAAACTCAATCTATAACCAAAGAACTGGATAGGAGTATATAGAAAGCACAAGTATTGTCTTGAAAACTTGGAAAAATCACGCCTAATTTTATTACACAAATTTGACATTGTATTGAAATCACAAAGGATTGATGAAATTACATGGATCCTATAAGACTAGAGTCCATCAAGGGGAAGGGGTCTTCCTGGATTTCATTTGAATTGCAGAAACCAGCTGCGATTCTCATTACAGCTACTTATGCACCAATTGACTAATGCTGACCTCCTGGAATTAGAATATCCATCACAACAACATCTTAATATTTACAACGGAATTGGTATAATATAAAACATGAACTATCCATAAAATACAAAACATGAATTTACCACTACAAATATGGGTTAATGGTACCATAATCTATCTTAATATTTACAAATATGGGCTAATGGTACCATAGTATATTAATCTTTTGATTTTGAAGAAAAAAAATGATCCCAATATATATTGCTTTTGTCAATCATAGCTGTAATTTATGGTGTTGACCAATATACGAAAGCCACAGGAGAATTTGGGCATGGTTATGGCGCTTGGCTGGAGGGAATTGTTGCACATGGCTTTCTGTTTACGCAATTTTTTCGTGCTATTTTTCCGTTTTTTAGAGAAATCATATATATACTAAAATCAATGTGGTGTTGTACGCGTATATGAACATATATTTATCGATATGGATTTTTCCGTATTTAGATAAATCATATATATACTAAAATCAATGTGGTGTTGTACGCGTATATGAGCATATATTTATCGATATGGAAAATGTTATATTTTGTTTACTTGAGAATGATATGCGGAATACAACTAAATTAGGTAGTTGGAGATAATGCTCCTAACCTAAAAAAAATAGGGCTTTTCTATATATTATTAAATAGGTCGGACAAACCACACCAGCATAAAAGATAGAAAAATGAGTTCCAATAAGAACAATACCGAGAGGATTAGAACAATTCCAAAGATAGTTATGGCTGTACCAAGAAAGCTAAGGATCACCATAACTATTGATGGCGTTGTAAGGTTCCTGGCATGCCCTTTTTTAGATGAAGTTCAAGTTCATGTTGACAATCTTACTCTTCCTGCTTCTGCTTCTGTTGAAATGGATGGTGTCCATGCTCTCATTCCTTCGAATGAGCCTGTTGGTGAAACTGTGTCTGGCACACCAGAAATACCCAGGGAGACACCTCTAGAAGAAAAATTACTTGAAGTCTTAGCACAGCCTGCTAACGCTGCAACACGAGTACCAGACCCAGATGTGATGGTTTTAGTTGAGCAGATTATCAAAGAAATTTTCGAATAATGTTTTTTTTTGTTTTTAAAAATTATTTATTTTGATTAATTTTGTAAGAAAAATTATTTAGGATGTTGGTATTATTTTGCTTCGTTTAGTTTTAAAATGAATAATATAGAAATTTTGGTTCTTTAATATATGCTCATTGTGTTCAAATTCTTTGCTTGATATTTGTTTGTTAATCAATCAATTTTAATTAACTCGTCGAGTCAACACAATTCAGTTTTCCGTAATATACCTTATATAACATAACATAAGCCCTTATGATAGTTATCAGATTTTAATTTTAATTTGGACACAACCAAAATGGAAGAAACATAGCAATAATTTATGGAAAGACTGGACCACAAGGGATCTTGGCACCAATGCCAAATTTGGGTCAAGCCAACCCAATGTGACAGACATTTTAGAAACAGAAAATAATCTTCTCTATATTGGTATTTGGAAAAACAGAAGGAGAGGAGTACTGAAAAGATCTATCTTTTCTTTTGCATGTACCCAAAAAAGCAACAAGATACTCATTATGGCTACCTAGATCTTCTTCTTTTGCATGCGCACAAAAAATAAGATACTCATTGTGATTGCGTAGATCAGTGGAAGTGAAATATGAGAAACTGAAGCGTACTGATGATTGACAAAAGCAGTATCGTGGTGATTGACAAAATGATGCTTTTGAAGGAAAGAATATACTACACAAGGTCTGGTAACACACATAACCCTATCAGTAACCCTGTTAAGAGCAAATTACTCCATACAATCAACCACTTTTATCTAAGGTAATATATATATTTCCAAATAATCTGGTCCCAAATTTTACCAAAAATAAAATGTTAATAAATTAAAAAAAAAAGGCTTTATTGCTCCGATCAAAGATACTGCTACATTTAAGAATAATACTTGTTTAGGTAGTCAAAAGTGTGAGAAGCATATAGTTAGGTTGTTTTCTTTAATAAGTGTGAGAAGACTATACCAACTTTTTATTGTTTTTGATAAGACCAAACGTTATCAGATATTGTGGGGTATACAATACAGGCTCTTATTATAATACTTCTCTTTCAGTCACAAATAACAAGAAGTCCCAAAGTACAACTACCATGGGAATGTACCCCTAAAATCCAAAAATTAATCATATGAATGTTCCATATATATACTCCTAGTATTTAGTGATGGGGATGGTATTTAGGACAGGGTCCCACTAGAATATTCCACACAAATTGTTAAAGTACAAATGATCAAAGATCAAAAAATACCACTGCAAAGTGGAATACTTATTATTGTACTTGCTAATTCCTTTGTTACTAGTTCCCTGGATATAGTAGTATCTTTTCTTTACTACTTAGTCAACTACATTGCACTATTTTACTCCCAATTCACATATTCTTAGAAGAAAAATAATAAATTATTAATATAGTACTAGCTAGTGCCTTGGAATATCATAAATGCTTTTTGGTGCAATTTTTTTGATTAAAATCTCAGTTCATATTCTTAGAAGCAATTCTAACTAGCTCTCAAAATTAAATTTGTATTAAAAGAACTGATCAGTATTTATTTTTTAAAATAATGGCCGATAATATATGATTTTATCATGTCTGTGCCTTTAATCTGGACGAAACATAAAATATTAGTGATACATACATATGAATATCTGATAATATTGCATTATTGGTCGTATCAGACCGATCAGCAAAAAAGATTGGCAAGGATGTTTGGAGATGTTAGGTTATCAGGTGTAACTAGTTTATTTGATTGGTCGGCATTATGAATTCACGAACGACTATGATTGGCTTCGTCGACAAGACTCGATATCCAAGTTTTTTACCAATGTTACTCTTGGACATGGCTTATTCAGCTAAACCAATTTTTATTTCGATGTCACGATCTTAGATAGTATAGTTCATCCAAATCTAAGTTTCCGAGAGTATTTCCACCAAGATAAACTGATTGATGGTAATTTTTCATTTTTTCCGATGTCACTCTTGAACAAGCTTGTAAACCAATTATAGATGTCACGATCTTAGCAAGTATTTATCGCCCAAATCTAAGTTTACGGGGAATATCTCCACCAAGATAAATTGATTGATGATAATTTTCCATTTTTACCGATGTCACTCTTGGACGAGCTTCTAAACCCCTGATTTTTATTTTGATGTCACGATATTAGAGAGTATAGTTCATCCAAATCTAAGTTTCCGAGAGTATTTCAACCAAGATAAATTGATTGATGGTAGTTTTCCGTTTTTTCCGATGTCACTCTTGAACAAGCTTGTAAAGCAATTTTTAATTTGATGTTACGATCTTAACAAGTATTTATCCTCCAAATCTCAGTTTACGGGGAATATCTTCACCAAGATAAATTGATTGATGGTAATTTTCCATTTTTACCGATGTCACTCTTGGACGAGCTTCTAAACCCCTGATTTTTATTTCGATGTCACGATCTTAGAGAGTATAGTTCATCCAAATCTAAGTTTCCGAGAGTATTTCCACCAAGATAAATTGATTGATGGTAATTTTCCATTTTTCCCGATGCCACTCTTGAACAAGCTTGTAAACCAATTTTTAATTTGATGTCACAATCTCAGCAAGTATTTATCGTCCAAATATAAGTTTACGGGGAATATCTCCACCAATATAAATTGATTGATGGTAATTTTTCATTTTTACTGATGTCACTCATGGACGAGCTTCTAAACCCCTGATTTTTATTTCGATGTCACGATATCTTATCAAGTATATTTCATCCAAATCTAAGTTTTCGGGGAGTATTTTCACCGAGATAAATTGATTTAATTTTCTATTTTTACCGATATTTGGACGAGCTTGTAAACCATTTATATTTCGATGTCACGATTTTAGCAAGTATTTATCGTCCAATCTAAGTTTACGGGGAATATCTCCACCAAGATAAATTGATTGATGGTAATTTTCCATTTTTACCCATGTCACTCTTGGACGAGCTTCTAAACCCTGATTTTTATTTCGATGTCGCGATATCTTAGCAAGTAAATTTCATCCAAATCTAAGTTTCCTGGGAGTATTTTCAGCGAGATAAATTGATTTAATTTTTTTATTTTTACCGATGTCACTCATGGACGAGCTTGTAAATCAATTTATATTTCGATGTCACGATCTATTGTAATTTTCAATTTTTACCGATGTCACTCTTGGACGAGCTTCTAAACCAACTTTAATTTATTTCGATGTCACGATCTTAGCAAGAATTGTTTGTCCAAATCTAAGTTTTATTTCCACCGAGAAAAATTGCTTAATGCTAATTTTCCATTTTTACCGATGTCACTCTTGGACGAGCTTGTAAACCAATTTATATTTCTTCCAAGTTAAATTCCTTGATGTTAATTTTTCACCCAATTTTTTTATTTTATATTATTATACTGTATTTATTTATTTTCCAAAGTTATAATACTTGTTCACTAGCCAAGTTATCATGCTTGTACCTGGCTAAGCTAGAGGTTGAATATTAAAGTGAAAAACATGTGTCACGGTATAAAACACGAGCAAGGGAGACTATGAAAGTACTACTCGGCCTTTTCTTTTCCAAGTATCTCTCTAAACTGAACCTAGGGTTTCAGTATCAAAAACTGAAAGTTTTAGTATCAAACCAGAAAAAATGACTGTTCTAGTAGTAACTTATTTCCGATTTCTTATTCTTGATGAAGACAAAGAGATTGTTGGTTATTTTGGTTGCAAGGTTGTTCCTTTTTTTGGAGATGAAGAGGATGATGATTATGATGCTGTTGACGATGAAGAAGATGAGGACGATGAAGAGGATGATGAGTATGATTCTGAGGATGATGATGATGATGATGAGGATGATGATTTAGATGATCCAGAACACTTCTTTTGGTTTGGGCCAGCGCTTGAGGATGAAGATGAAGACGATGATGTTGATTATTGGCCATACAAAGATGTGGTTACGATTGTCGACAGCAGCAGTGAAGAAGAGGGGGATTGTAACTGATCTAGTCCTCCAATTTCAGGGTTCTTCTATGAAAGAATGGTATTCAATCACATCTTGATCCATCATCTTTTTTTTAGTTATATATATGTCTTTTTTTGTGTTATTAGTGTATCTTATGTTTTGTTTTTTTGATGTTTAATTAGTCTGTTTGTAAAGATGCTTGGAAGTATAATTTTTGTGAATGTTTAATATTTACGGATTCAATATTTTATTTAGATCCCAAGTGCATATGTTGTTTAATTTTTGTCCACTGTTCATCTGTTGGGGTATCAATCTTTTGACAAAACAGAATGAACGAGTAATGTGTTTAGGGGGGGCTTGGTTTAGAGATTTGGATCTGAAGAGTTTAGGGTTAACCATGATTTTGTTGTGGCTTTGCTGTTAAAGTGATAGGATCATGGATATGATAGGGACTATATACTGAGTCTTGTATCAGAGTTGAAAAATATAGCCAAATTTTTCATAAATTGCAATGCCAAATCTGACAAACTTAACCAAAAAAATAAATAAATCAGAATTGAGAGCACAATTGAGCAGTAGGCCTTTGACTGCTGCATAATTTTGCTTAGACATTAATAAAATTAGCATACTAAAAATAACGTAAAAAACTTGATTGTCGATGCCGAGTACTCAGCCATAAATTTGCTTGTCTTGGTGGATTCCCATGTTCTTATTCATTGTAATCATTATCCAAATGTTCACCATAGCTTTTGTTAAATGCATCCCAAGAAGCAAAACCCTTAGGAGGAGGATCATTTTCAGGATGGATCATTTTCTTAATATGAACTAATTCCCATTCTTCATCGACATACTCTTCTAGTATATCACCAATGCTTTCCACAAAGTCATCCCATGAAGCAAATCCCTTCGGAGGAGGAGGACCATTATTAACAAGACCATTGGCAGGAACAACAAATTTCTCATTAGAACTCATCCTCTCCATTCCTTCTTTCTTTTACTTATGAACGAGCTATATAATTTCTTATTTCTAGGATCCAAATCTAGCTAAATATAGTGTTTTTTTTCTATAAATATCTAGTATGCAAATCTAAATATAGTGGGTGGGTTATGTTTACCATGAATATAACAAACGAAAATCAAGGCGATATATGAAAAGTGCGATTTTGCGGATTTTGCGAGACCCAGCAGAAAAATATTGTATTAGGATTGTAGGATTAGACTACTGATCGTCAGTTCTAATTAGACTCCTACAATCTTGCTGAAACTCTAAAGAAATCTCTAAATATCCTGACACGTTAAGCATTCTTGTCAATGAGATAGTACACTTGTTAAAATTAAAATTTTTCCTTCCTTATTTAACAAAATAGTCATTCCTTATTGAATTTCAGACGCAATTTTTCCTACTACAGTATTACTACCATCATAATTGATTTTTGGAAAAATTCATATACACCAGCACTTGTTGATCATGCACGGTTTCGAGACGCAATAAGGAAAGACTATTTATGGCGCATGGTGCTAAACTTCTAATCCTTTGGCAGACCACGTGTCTTCAATCTCTAGACGCAATTTTTCAAAATACATCATTATTGTCCTCTCCAGACCCGTCTCATATATTAATTGCACACAACGTTATCTTTAAGAGTAAAACGAGGAGGTTACCTAATTTTAAGGCCATAAATGTTGCATTATGGTTCCCAGGGTTTACAAGTTTGGCTCATGTATCATGCCATATGTCAAGTACCTGACCAAGTGACCAATAATTAAAATCAAAAAATGGTCAAACATAATAGGTCCCTGCACAATTGTGTATATTTGTTTAATTTTAATTAGTTAACATATGGGCCATATCTTGAACTGCAGCATGGTTTGTCTCAGGCATCATGCCATATCTCAATACCCTGGTCCCTGACCAACAACTCAAATGAGCCACAAAAATCTGCCAACTCTATGTCAACGACGCATGAGACATAGCTCATTATCATTTCATCTAATTCCATTCATTTGAGCCGCACAAAACTTCATCGACATTAACGAAAGGATCGATCAACTCTTCTGTGAAACATCGATTTAAGGATAGATTTAAGTTCAATCGATCTCTCATAGAAGTATTGACATTGATTCATAATCTTGGAAATGAAAATCTGGGTTATGTTCATCTAAGATTCATTTGGGGGTTTCTTGGAGATTCACCTGCAGAAAACTTCATCAACAACAATGAATCAATTGATTCTTCTGTGAAATATCGATTCAGGCCTAGATTTTATTTCAATCGATCTCTCATAGAAGTATTGATAGTGATTCATAATTTTGGAAATGCAAATCTTGGTCATCTTCATCTAAGGTATTTCTCATTCATTCATTTGGGGGTTTAATGATTTTACAAATTGGAGGTTACACACTACTGATTTTGAATGGTACAATTTCTGATGGTGATTATGAACATCTCTATCTTTCAGATTTTAGGCTTAATATGTTGCTGTGAATTGTATCCTGTTTTAGAATGTTTTGGTGATTATGAACATCTCAATTGCATGATTTATGCCTCCACCAAGTAGTTTTATATGTCAGTTGACAGATGATCTTAAACTCATACATAGTATTTGGTTGTAGGATGTCAGCATTGGTGAATAAAGCTTGTATTTTGTTTTGAGAAGCAGCATCTCAGGAGTCTTTGTGATTTGTATTTACTGTCATATTGTAGAATTAAATTAGGTGTGCATAAGGATCCACCAAGTAGTGCTCATGTTAGTTATGCGCAATTCGAATACACGCAACCAACGCAAGCCAATTTTTGTTAGTCATGTATTTGACATAAGATATAAAGATAAAACACATATGGATGTTCGTAATTTGTCCCTTTGCCAGATTGTAGATTAAGACTATGTGTGTATATGCCTCTCCATCAAGTGAATTAGACTGCATAGAGAAATACTAAAGTGACTTGTTTTCAGTATGCATTTGTTTTCAATACATTTTAGTCTTGTACATGTTCCAGTTCTTTGATTGTAGTTTTAGTTTCTGGAATACATCCTGCATCTCCAACATTATCGACACACAATCGTCGGACAATATAAATAAGTTGACTTCATCATATTGCATTTAAATTTTTTACAGCGGTTCTGTTATTCAGTGTTGAGCAATGTTTAGCAGCAATACTATCATTTCATATCCATTTACATGTTCATAAACTAAAACATACCCATTTACAAGTATTTCACCATCTTACCCACAAAAAATCCAAATACCAAAAAGAAAACGAAAAAAGAAAAATAAACATAACATTACCCTGCATTTTCAGTCTCCATTTCCAGAACCAAAAAAGAAACACATGATATAGTGACTTACCATTTGCATTAGACCACTCTCCATTTGAATTCTTCTCTGTTATTTCTTAACCATTTTTTTAACATTATATCATCATTTACATTCAAGCACTTACCCAAAAATCCACCGGATCTCTACAGAAGAATTTGAATGTCGATAAGGCTTACTCATTGTCATACCCATCACTCGGAATCAGAATCATCAGATTCATCTTCCTCCGCATCAGACCCCTCTTCCTCATCATCATACCCCTCTTCTTCCTCGCCAGACCCCTCTTGCTCCTCATCAAACCACTCTTCCTCCTCGTCTTCATCTGCATCGTTCGCTCCGGAATCAGTCTTTTGGGCCAACAGTGCATCATTAATCCCAAATCTCTCATCTTCGCAAAAATCCTCAATCATCACTCTTAGAGCGGATTCTGTATCACTTAGATGCCCAAAAAAAGCAGCAACCTCTTCATCTTCGGAAGCAGTTGCATCACTGTCATTTTCTTTCTTCATTACCGCCATTTCAGCCAACCTCATCTTTTTTACTCTGCACTTCCCAGAACTTCTCCTCCTCTTCTTCATCTATGAAAAGATCAAAATGACGCTTATTTCCGGTTTTTCAACTGGTTTCTCTTCTACTTTGATTTCATCCACTGCAGCATGCATCTCTTCCCAGAGAGACTGGACTTCAATATCATATAACAAGTCATTTACTCTCTTGTGTACTTTCTCCAGATCATCCTTGGTCATCTGCCCAATCATCTGCATAGTGAATGATAGCCTTTCACGTCTTTATTTCTCTTCTAACTCTTTCAATAGTTTCTCTTCAGTCATGGGGGATTTACCCTTTCATCTGCGTTCATCATCATCACCAGCCATTTTGATTGATTTGATTTGGAAAAATTCAGAAAACAGTAATCTCCCTCTACAAATTTCTCTCTGAATTTATTTTCTCTTTGACCCTTTGGTTTCCCTGTTAATCCCCTTATAAACTACTCTATCAGGAATAAACTATAAATTCTTGGAGGGTCACGCCTATTCCCAAGAGAAATCTTTAATCAAACATGTACCCTAGTCTAATTGGCACCTATTCTAACCCTATGTCATTAACCTAGGTAAAATGGCATTTTGGTTAATTAACTAGGTAAAATGACATTTTGGTTGCTTTAACAACTAGAGAAAAAAGAAAAAGAAAAATATTTCCTTCTCTTACTTGCATGGAAGAAAGACTGGAAGAGGCGAAATAGAGAAACCCTAGGTAAGAAAATAGAAAATAAAAATCTTTCCTTCTCTTATCAGATTAAATTCAAACTTACTTGTTTAATTTCATGAATGAGAGATGTTTTTCTTAATTTGAAATTACTATTGCTAGGGTTTCAGGTATATACCTTTCCCAAAACTAAAATTGTTTTCTACTGTATTATGTAAACCTAGGATTCTGTCAATTTTAAAAGTTTTTTATGATCTTGGCTGTGATTCTATATCTTAGTAAGAATTTTAAGAGATTTTTATTGTCAGGGTTTCTTTTGTTTTGTTCAGGTCTTTCATTTTTTTATGATCATAAACCAATTTAGAGAGAGTTCATCTAGAACATTCTCTAATAAATTCTAATAATAAGATTGTAATTTTGGGTTTGGGTTCACATGGATGATCACGTTTTCTTATAATTTCCTTATTGTTTTTTGTTAGACAATATTAATTGGTTGAAACAATTGATGTTTTGTGTGAATTTTGTGACAGAAATTGTGGAATTTGGTTTAGGTTGAGTTAATTTTTGTTAGTAGTGGTTTTTTTATGGATTTAGGAATTAGCTTTAGTTGCTGTAAGGAGTAAAAATTGCATTGTAGATTAAGTCGGCGTTGTTATAGAGCGGGAAAGGAGAATCTGTTGTTGCATTCTCTCGATTTTGTTTTTCTTCTCTTCGTGCTAAGCAATTGGTTTAACAGGGAAGAAGGCGTATTTGAAACTCGGTGTTCGACCAGCAACGCACGTGCACTCCACTTGTAGCCTATTAGAGAACCTACTCATTCCCTACCTCCACATACAAAAAATTGCATCGTTTGACTCCGCGGAAGATTTGGCAATAACCAAAGCATGGGCAGCCGAAAGTCAAGTTCTAGATCGCTCCTCGACCGAGACCTATTGGGCGAAGATTCATAACAAATTTAGCCAAGATTATGGGAACCCGAAAAGAAGAAGTGTTCAAATTTAGCCAAGATTATGGGGACTCCGCGGAATATTTGTCCCCTCTACAACTTGTACGTATCTTTATGGTTTATTCGGCACAATACCTTTTTCAATTTTTATGTAACCAAATAAGTTTGTGTGTTGTTTTTGTAGCACGAATCCGTGAAAGCGCGCTACTTAGAGGAAAAGGGGGAAGCATTCACATTTGATGAAATCGTTTAATTCATAGTATTCATATTTTCGGAGTACCACCAGCTACGGAGTACCACCAGAACTCAATGGTGGGTAAATCGTATTTCATACTCTTATTTGGCTTCCAGATAGGAAAGGCCAATTCTCTGTTAGGAGTGTCTATAATGTGTTGTCTAGTCCATCTAATACTTTTGCAGGTACTAATTTTGTTTTTCCACATGTATGGAAAGCTTTGTGGAAGTTAAATTATTTGTTTGGAAGTGTTAAAAGATATAGTCCCAACAAGAGATAAACTATCTAGATATGGAAATGATATTGAATTGCATTGCAGTTTGTGTAATCATCCTGTGGAATCCAGTAATCACCTATTCCTTGAATGTGGTTATGTTATATCTATTTGGTTGGTTTTAAATATCAATGTTACCTTTGGTGCAGGAACTACTAGACATGAGATTAATAAATTGCTAATGGTTTCAGTTTGGACTATTTCTTTTTAAGCATCAGCTTGGACTATTTGATGTTCAAAGATTTTTCAGAACATAACTCAAAATAGGACAATGTCAATAGATGGCATTAATAAACTTGTGTCTCCTGGAACTAATCTTGTTTCTTCTACATTTTGATGCTTCTTTAAGTCAGATTTATTACAAGGTGGAATAGGGATAATAGTGAGGAATTGTGCAGGTAGCCGCATTCGGGTGCAAGGACAATGCTTCAATGGAGGAATGAAGACGGGAGTTGAAGCTGAGGAGCTGGAATGTAAGGCTATGCTGGCAGATGTTACTCTGGCACCCTATAAGAACTTTAATCATGTTATCTTTGAATCAGATTGTGAGATTTAATGAAATCCATCAATGATCGAACCTATTATGTTAATTGGATTAATCAAGCTTTGGTTTTAGATATTAATTCTAATTGGACAGAACATACAATTAGAGTAATGTGTTTTAGTTCACTTAATTCTAATTGGGGCCATAACTTCTTCCAGTTTTTACAATTTTATTTTTCAACTGTACCAACACGTACTCCACTTTTTACAAAGTTAGTTTTTTTACTTTTGTACCGTTATAACAACTGCAGCAACACGTACTCCGCTTTTTAGCTATCATTTTGATTTATTTTCTGAATTCGGTTACGAAAAAAAATTCTTCAGGATGAAATTGTTAGAGCATTACACGGTCGAACTCGCATGCGTTGCTATCTCAAGCATGTTTGTCAATGTTAGTGATCAAAACTATAAGTCTTGATTTCTAGTCTACTATAGCTAAGTCTCAGACTAGGATAGAAAGTGTAGTTGAGCTCAAGGACTTCATGGCGATTCATCATACAAGAAGAAGAACTACTCAAGGAACCGGTGGAACTTCTCGACAAAAAGGTATGTGAAGACTTGAACTTATCTGTCATTCAAAAGTCTATCTACTCTATCTCCTACTTCTTGAGACAAAAAGTCGTATGCTATGTATAGACTTAGATTATACACATTTAGTATTTCGTGTCGTGTATAACTCGCCTATCTATATCTCGAAATATGTGTTGGTAAGCGTTTCGCTTCGACCATGTTTATCTTTACCTAGTGACGAAAGTCATGATATGTTTCAACCACTTTGAGAATTGCTTTGACGAGAAATGGTGTAACAACTATATAACGTCCTCTAAGAATGTTTCAATGGTTGGAATGAGAGTTTAGATTACATAACCAATGATGGACATAAGTATTGTTATGGAAACACATATGTGCATAAGTATTATCCCTTGAACCAAAGTTTGCGAACTTTGTTGATCAAGAGAAACCGGAAGAATGGCTTGTTGCCAAGTCCGCGAACTCAGTCCACGAATTGCCGAACTTCTCATCCTGAGAAATTGTGCTGGAGTTGACAAATTAGTTACGTGAGTACCAGTCCGCGAACCCAGTCCGCGAACCGGTGGAAAGTCTTTGCCGAGATTTTCTGGTGGAGTTTGTAAACTCTACCCGGTTGCTTAAGTACGCGAACCTAGTGTGCGAACTTAAGAAGGTTATAAATCTGAAGATGATTTGTGAACTTAATTATAAAGACTAAGGAATGCAAATTGAAAACCATGGCTATAAAGTTCATGAACCGATTCAAATGAATCAAATCATCTTTGCTTCAATTGTGTCTTGTGTAGTACATATGATTTTCTTGCAATTAAACAACTCTCTAACTAGTTCATTTGAGTCATTTGAACTAGTTATGGTGAAGAAGAATATGGTTGGTATGAAATGCTCTTACGGCAACCCTTTTTGTTAACTATTGTTGAACCAACAATGTACATGTTTGGGTACGGTTAACAAACCTAGAAGCGTGCATTTCATTTGTGTATAAAAAGCTAAGTTTTCGATCTAACGGTTGAGAAATATTAGCTTGAATCTAAATCAGGTTTTCATCTAACGGTGGATATTGTTTTCTTTGTGACCAAGGCGAAACCCTGATTTGAAAGACTATATAAGTGGACATATAACAACTTTGTAAAACTAATCCCCACACCTCACGCGTGATACTAGTTTGCGTGTTAGAGTCGTTACTCCTTTAACCTTTGGTTTTCTTCTTCTAAAACCAGGTTAACGACCTAAAGGCTTCATTGGGATTGTGAAGCCAGACCGATACTATTTTTATTGTAGTTGTGTGATCTGATCTTGTATCTTCTATTGTACGAGTACAATCAGATTGATTGTCTTGAGATTAATATCTCCGATAGGTAAGATATAAAAAATAGTCACAAACATCTTCGTCTCATTATTTGTGATTCCGCAACATCTTGTTTCGATACCATACGATTAAGATTGTTATGAGGTGATTGATTTATCTGGGCTATTATTCGGGAATATAAGACCGGATTATCAATTGGTTCCTGTTCACCTTTATTATTATCAAAAGACGGAACAAAAACTTTAAGGTTTTTCTGTGGGAGACAGATTGATCCTTTGATAGACTTGTCTGTGTGAGACAGATTTGTTTATTATCAAAGCCTGCGATTTTGGGTCGTAGAAACTCTTAGTTGTAGGTGAGATCAGCTAAGGGATTCAATTTCGAAGTATCCTACTGGGATCAGAGGCGTAGGGAGTACAACTGTACCTTGGATTAGTGAGAGACTGATTGGGGTTCAACTACAGTCCAGTCCGAAGTTGGCTTGGAGTATGCTAGTGTCTGTAGTGGCTTAATATAGTGTGTGTTCAATATGGACTAGGTCCTGGGGTTTTTCTGCATTTGCGGTTTCTTCGTTAAATAAAACTCGGGTGTCTATGTTATTTCAGTCCCTATTATATTGTTTTATCTTTATAATTGGAATAATACAGGTTGTGCGTTAGATCATCAATTAGAGTAATCCAACCTTTAGTTGTTGATTGTCATTGATTGATCCTTGGATAATGGTTTTTGGTCCCATCCAAGTTATTCCTTGTATTTGATTAGTACTCGCAGTTTCTGTTTGAGGAAATCAAATCAAGAGAGAGAGATATAAACTCGTTGATGTACTTTTAATTGATTGAGTCTTGTTGATTCTCTTAAAAGTATATTCGAGTTTGTCCATACATATTGCTAAGCGAAATATTGAGTGGTGTTGTTAGACCCCCGCATTTTCAATTGGTATCAGAGCAGGCAAACACGTTCAAGACCTTACAAGTCTGTGTTTATAGTGATCTGAATCTATGGACGAGAGTACTATCTCTGATAAACGCTTTACCATAAATGAAAGTTATATCTCGTCTAACTCTATTAAAGAGAAGGGTACTAAAATCTCGAATATAGATGAACCTTCTGTACTGACGAGACAAACTAACACTGACATGTGTGATCCCGATTACCCTTCAAAAAAGAGCTTCTCTATTAATGAACGGGATTTAGCTGAAGAGAGTGAATTGATTCCAAATCTTGTTAGAATCCAAGTTGATAGATTTAATCGGTTGAAACACCATGTCAATGTTCTACTTGGTGTAATAAGAGATTCCAAACCCAAAGGTAATTCTAAAGATCATTCTTCGTGTACGTCTCTTGAAGATAGACTCAGAAGATATGCCTTGGAAATTTACCGTCGCTTGAGTAAGCTCTCTATTCAAGGATGCTCAAAGAAATCTAATAATCCAAGTACTTCTGACACAACTAAAGATGGTTCATGCATAGAAGTAAAAACAGAAGCCCCTTCTAGTAAAACGGATGTTCCTGAAGTTACCAAGACTCGAGGATGGTGCACATCAAATGGAGGGAAGAAATCTTCTAACAATGATATTAAGACTGTACTATCTAATCATTATGATGATCAGAAAGTATGTCTTGTCTGTGAGACAAAGATTTCTGTTAAACGAAAGGGAAACTCTAGGTTGAAGAAAAACTCATTGGTTCAACTTCAACATACCTTAGATTTAATTCATAAAGGTGTAACTGACATTTGTATGACTAAACCAATTGGTTTCCATGTGTATGTTACCAGGAAAGTCAGTTCAATGAGTTCCTCGAACACTCAAGTATAAAACAGACGTCTTAATAAGCATCGTCTAAAGGAAGATCGTGTCGTGGTCTCTGGAAATAACGCTGCTCCTGTTGAGAAAGGAAGTTCAAAAGAAAGAAGAAAAATTGATGAAATGAAAGATAATCTGAAAAAGATAATTGAAAGGTATAAAGAATTCGTCAACAGGTTGTCCTCCTCCTCAAACCAAAATTCTTCTGGTAAGAACTCAAAATATGTCTCGTATTTAGATGACAATAAGTTTTATGATAATTTATCACATAAAAAGGAGTCCCTCTCTAGATTCAGAAGGAAAAAGGGACTTGACCATAAACACAAATCTCTTGATGAGCTCGTAGCTCATACTTGTCCTAATTAATCACAAGGTTTGAACATCTTACTCATAAAAACCCTGTTGAGTAAGATGTGTTAATAATCAGGTATACTTTTGGCATCTGCGTCTGTTGAGTTGAGCTATCTTATTATCGTCTATAGATAAACTATTGCAGATTTGATGTTCTTAAAGTATTGTTGTCTTTTAATTTTCTTCTCTTTTTCTTTAGGAAGTTCTCGGTTGAGTCTTGTTTCTTGCTACAAATTTGCTTTCCTGTGTTATGGAACTTTTCGAGTATTTTGTTGCAAAAGTCCCGTTTGGGTTTTTTTATTGGGGGGTCATGTTGCACTCGAACGGATACCCGTGTTCTGGCACGAGTCAACTGTTTGTAAACCCTAAAAGTATTCCCTTCCTCTAGAAACCCTTAAATACTTACCTATTGAGTTACAAATCTCATGTACGTATATTATAGGTTGGTTTCTGGGGTGTCAATAATGTCTTCTTCTTCATCTTTATATGGTGGGTTTGGAAGAGGATTCCTTGACAAAGGTTGTGTTGTTGAGTCCAAGAAGAAAAGAACCCTTGTAATCATCCTAATGATTCATGTTATTTTGCCTATGTTCATGAGGATACTGAAAAGGATGATATGATTTCTGCTGAAGTTGTTCATGACTTTCTTAAGTACTTTGGGGAAGCGAAACAAGAGCTTATTGTTACTATGAAAAATCTTGATGCATTGAAAACTGAGTTGGAAAAGGTTACTGCCGACCTTGGTCTCATAAAGTCTTACATCAATAATCTTCGCAAAGAGAATCACCTCTCTAATGCTGCAATGAATGCTTTTGTTCACAAGCTCAAAGACCTCATGTCTCATGAGGATTCTGAACCGTCCATATGATCTCAGTTCGTGTTCGGAATAAAACTGGAGTCTGTTTTCCTTTAGCTTGTTTTTGTTGCCTAGTATGTCTTATTTTTGGTTTAGTTGGAAGAACAACTAGTGCTTGATTAGCAATGATTGTGACTACACATAGATATTATTTTTCATCTTCTTGTTTTTTTAGGTTTATTGGTATTAAATTCTAAAAATATTTGGAGGATGATGGTTTGTAGTATTTAATCTTTACGATTTGTTATATTGCAATTTGTTATGGGATATTGGTGTTTACGTCCGTGAACTATGTTGTCCCATATTTTTTTCAAAAGTAAAGTCGTTCATGATCGGTATTCATGTATTGATTTAAGGATGAATAGACTTTTGACATATACAAAAGTTAAGCCTAAATTGTCAATTCTTTGATGGAAGATAGGTTAAAATCTTTTGTGTACAAGGATTATGTCTATTAAATATCGTTATGCAAATAGTGATGGAAGATATAATGAATCCTTGTGTATTCCAAAGTATTGATCTTCACTGATCCATATTTTATGTAATACTGTGAGGTTCCGTAATGTGTCTTATGTTGAGCACGATACAACCAATTTGATTAATTTTTGATTACCTTTTTTGGTTGTTCCGTAAGGTACTTTATGTTGAGCATTCTTGAACTAAATTAATCATCTTGTTTGGTTATTTAGTTATTACTCAATAAGTCTTTTTATGTTGAGCAAACAATTGACAATTAAATTGATTAATTTTGCAATTAGTTTGGTTGTGTTCTCCAATTAGATTAATTATGGGTTCTCTTGTAATTAATCTAGTTGAGTATTTTCTTACTCCATAAGAATCCTCTTATGTTGAGTATATAAATGACTATCCTATTCATTTTCTAATGGGTATGTTAGTCGTATGTTCCGTAAGTTCTATTATGTCGAGCATAATCAATTAATTTGATCACTTTTGTGTTTAATTTGATTGCGTATTCCGATTAAATTAATCATGGGTTTACTTGTGATTAATTTGATTGAGTTTTTGGATATAGAAAATCATTCTCATGGTTTTTGGTGTCCAATAAAAATCCTTCTTTTCTTTTCGAAATTAAGGTCGCTCTTGTTATTCCCTTGGGAATGACATCAAATAGGGGAGGGTTCTTTTGAACTTGTGCTTAATTGTCATATCTTGAGGGGTGTGCGGCTGTGGAATTTTAAAGGGGTTATCTTGTATCTTTAAACTCCTTGATGAATTCTATTAGCTTCGGCTATATGATTGCATCTAAATTAGATGGTATGTATTTTTTCTTTTAGTCATGAAATGTCTCTTACGGAAATTTCATTATGATCTCGTTCTTGGGCCTTTACCAATTTTATTGACAAAAAGGGGAAGAATTAATATGTAGTTCACACTACAAATACATATGGTTTTCGGATCATTGTGTAAGGGGGAGTGTTTTCCATGTGAGATGGAGTATTGACTAAGGGGGAGTGATAATATCACCATAGTATTATTATTGAAGTTGTGATACAATTGGACTTTGACACTGTGTAATAATACTATGACAATGTACAACAATGATCGAGACCGATGCTTTCTCATTGTTATAGTTACGGATCTTCAATAACGGTGATGCTAAACTTACAACCTTTGGGATCATTGGAGTACTTGGAAGTGACGAATATTTCGAGGAATGTTGAAGATTAGACATGTGGAATAGGAGCTACTAAAGTTTCTTTATCTTTTTTGTATTCCATATGTATTGATAGTTTTGTCACTAAAATTGACAAAGGGGGAGACTGTTAGAGCATTGCTAGGTCTAACTCGCATGCGTTGCTATCTCAAGCATGTTTGTCAATGTTAGTGATCAAAACTATAAGTCTTAATTTCTTGTCTACTATAGATAAGTCTCGGACTAGGATAAAAAGTATAGTTGAGCTGAAGGACTTCATGGCGATTCATCATACAAGAAGAAGAACTACTCAAGGAACCGGTGGAACTTATCGACAAAAAGTTATGTGAAGACTTGAACTTATCTGTCACTCAAAAATCTATCTACTCTATCTCCTACTTCTTGAGACAAAAAGTCGTATGCTATATATAGAATTAGATTATACACATTTGGTATTTCGAGCCGAGTATACCTCGCCTATCTATATCTCGAAATATGTGTTGGTAAGTGTTTCGCTTCGACCATGTTTATCTTTACCTAGTGACGAAAGTCATGATATGTTTCAACCACTTTGAGAATTGCTTTGACGAGAAATGGTGTAACAACTATATAACGTCCTCTAAGAATGTTTCAATGGTTGGAATGAGAATTTAGATTACATAACCAATATGGACATAAGTATTGTTATGGAAACACATATGTGCATAAGTATTATCCCTTGAACCAAAGTTTGCGAACTTTGTTGATCAAGAGAAACCAGAAGAATGGCTTGTTGCCAAGTCCGCAAACTCATTCCGCGAACTGCCGAACTTCTCATCCCGAGAAATTCTGCTGGAGTTGACAAACTAGTTACGTGAGTACCAGTCTACGAACCCAATCCGCGAACCGGCGGAAAGTCTTTGACGAGATTTTCTGCTGGAGTTTGTAAACTCTGCCCGGTTGTTTAAGTACGCGAACCTAGTGTGCGAACTTAAGAAGGTTATATATCTGAAGATGATTTCTGAACTTAAACTTATAAAGACTAATGAATGCAAATTGAAAACCGTGGCTATAAAGTTCATGAACCGATTCAAATGAATCAAATCATCTTTGCTTCAATTGTGTCTTGTGTAGTACATAAGATTTCCTTGCAATTGAACAACTCTCTAACTAGTTCACTTGAGTCATTTGAACTAGTTATGGTGAAGAATAATATGGTTGGTATGAAATGCTCTTATGGCTAACCTTTTGGTTAACTATTGTTGAACCAATAATGTACACGTTTGGGTACGGTTAACAAACCTAGAAGCGTGCATTTCATTTGTGTATAACAAGCTAAGTTTTCGATCTAACGGTTGAGAAATATTAGATTGAATCTAAATCAGGTTTTTATCTAACGGTGGATATTGTTTGCTTTGTGACCAAGGCGAAACCCTGATTTGAAAGGATATATAAGGGGACATCTAGCAACTCTGCAAAACTAATCCCCACACCTCATGTGTAATACTAGTTTGCGTGCTAGAGTCGTTTCTCCTTTAACCTTTGGTTTTCTTCTTCTAAAACCAAGTTAACGACTTAAAGACTTCATTGGGATTGTGAAGCCAGACTGATACTACTTTTATCGTAGTTGTGTGATCTGATCTTGCATCTTCTATCGTACGAGTACAATCAGATTGATTGGCTAGAGATTAATATCCCCGATAGGTAAGAACTTGATTACTATCAAAAGACGGAACAAAAACTTTAGGGTTTTTTTGTGGGAGACAGATTGATCCTTTGATAGATTTGTCTGTGTGAGACATATTTGTTTATTGTCAAAGCCTGCGATTTTGGGTCGTAGAAACTCTTAGTTGTGGGTGAGATCAGCTAAGGGAATTAAGTGCGCAGTATCCTGCTGGGATCAGAGGCGTGGGGAGTACAATTGTACCTTGGATCAGTGGGAGACTGATTGGGGTTCAACTACAGTCCAGTCAGAAGTTAGCTTGGAGTAGGATAGTGTCTGTAGCGTCTTAATATAGTATGTGTTCAATCTGGACTAGGTCCCATGGTTTTTCTGCATTTGCGGTTTCCTCGTTAACAAAACTTCTGGTGTCTGTGTTATTTCAATTTCCCCATTGTATTGTTTTATCTTTATAATTGAAATAATACAGGTTGTGCGTTAGATCATCAATTAGAGTAATCCAACTTTTGGTTGTTGATTGTCATTCATTGATCCTTGGATATTGGTCTTTGGTACCATCCAATTTATTCCTTGTATTTGATTAGTACTCGCAATTTCTGTTTGAGGAAATCAAATCAAGAGAGAGAGATATAAACTCGTTGATATACTTTTAATTGATTGAGTCTTGTTGATTCTCTTAAAAGTATATTCGAGTTTGTCCATACAGATTGCTAAGAAAAATATTGGGTGGTGTTGTTAGACCCCCGCTTTTTCAGGAATGAATATTAGTTGCATCGCATGTAACTCCGGTCTTTTAGAGCCGTCAAAGCAGAAAATTATGCAGCAGGATAACAAGATTTGACTGAGAAAATTCTTAACATAGAACGTGCAACATGCAAATTGAAGGATCTTTACCTTCCTATTTTACCAAATTATTTACGATATACACTTAAATATTTTTCCAAATTATTTATTAGTAAAAATATTTCCAAATTTCCATTTCCCTTCTGTGTTCATCTCTCTCGTCTTAAATCATTTCATGTTTCTACTCTTAAGTATTCTAACCTCTCCCTAGAAAACAAAACAAGTGGTTTACTTTGATCATCTGATTCATCTCCTGGATAAACCATATATTCCCCTGTCAGTTTTGCTTTGCGGAATAATCGGATCGACCGTGTAAGTAATTCTTTTAAGTAGTGCTTTGGTAACTGAGATTGTAACTCTAATGGTCATAGTAGGGTAAATATTGTCTTCACATGCAACTGTATGTAGGTAGCTAACCTCTGATTTTTTGTATGATTCATATATGATAACTGAACTCACATTGTGATTTGTGATTACTCTTTGTGTATGTATTACTCTTTGCAATGATAATTCGTAGTTTTATTCGGACCACAATAACATTTTCACAAGATGTTTACAAGTTTTTTCTCCGTCCAGGTACCTGAGAATTCATAATGGATCCTAGAGTAATGGATTAATATTGGATGTATACAGATGGAACCCAATGGCGTTATCAAGACGGAGTCGATTCATTTATAAAGTTTGCTACGCATACATACCAACAGGATATTACGAATGGGAAACAGAAACCATACGACAAGGGCAAAGTTAAGTTTCTATGTCCATGTGTGAAATGTCTCAACTTCTACGTGCACAAGGAAACTAAAGTTAAGTTTCATTTATATTCTAATGGATTCATTCAAAATTATGCCGTATGGACAAAGCACGGAGAAGGAGATGAGTCATCAAGGTGGACACTTCTGGATGGTAATGGCAGCGACTGTCCCCACTATGATGAACCAGCACATGCTGCAGAGACTATAGAAATGGTTAGTGCTTTATTAGGAGATAACTTTTCAAAGGATTCTGAAACGATGCAACGGATACTCGAAGATGATGGAAAACCCCTATACGAAGGATGTGCGGATTTTACAAAGATATCTGCAATGTGTGAACTGTTTAACTTGAAGAGCAAGCACGGATCTTCCGACAAGTTCTTTAATGAACTTATACCACTGTTAAAATCCATGCTCCCTCCAGGAAATGAGACGATGAAAAGTACATATGAAGCTAAGAAGGTGATGAGAGATTTGGGTTCAGGTTACGAAAAGATACATGTATGCATCAATGACTGCATTCTCTATAGGAAGAATTACAAGGACGACATCAAGTGTCCCACCTGTGGGTAATCAAGATGGAAAGTTGAAGACACCACCCAAGAGGTGCATGAAAAAATTCCGACAAAGGTCTTGTGGTATTTCCCAATTATCCCAAGACTGAAACGACTGTTTCAATCAAAGAGAATTGTCGAATATTTATTGTGGCATGACACCAGAAAGAAAGAAGAGGGTGTTTTAAAGCATCCGTCGGACTCGCCAGCATGGAAAAATATATATGAAAGATATCCCGTAATTCGTGATGATCCTCAAAATCTGCGGCTAGGCATTTTGGCAGACGGGGTTGACGTAAACAAAGGCATGCAAAAACAGCACAGTGTGTGGCCAATTCTGACAGTGATTTACAACCTTCCTCCAAAGTTGTGTATGAAGAGAAAGTTCACCATGATGTCATTAATTATCGATGGGGGGCCTTGTAAGGACATTGATGTTATGTTACAACCGTTTGTCGAGGATCTCAAGGAATTGTTTGAGGGAGTCCAATGTTTTTATGCGCTGAAACAGGAGATGTTTACTCTACATGTGGTTGTTTTATGGACAATAAATGATTACCCGGCTCTCGGTACATTGTGTGGTTGCCTCTACCAGGGACGAGACGCCTGTAAGGTGTGTGGGATAAATACTTACTATGTCATGCTAAAATATTGTAAAAAGGAGGTTTATACCGAGCATAGAAGATACCTACCATACGATCATCCATTCAGACGTCAGAAGGGGTTCAACGGAAAAGAAGAAAATGAAAAGGCTCCGGAACTTATGACCCCGTTAGAAATATACAATGAGGTAAAGTCTATAAAGAATAAATGGGGAAAGGGACGGAAGAACATTGTGGTGGAATTCTGATGCGTGTCGTAAACGCAACAAATTAATTAAGATAATTCCCACTAATTAACTGGTAATATAGCTGTAGTAAAAGATCGTTCCCACAGGGAGCTGTGTAATTGAAAGGTTATTTGATCAGCAAAATAAAGTAAAACACAAGGGGGTTGGTTTGATTAAAGTAAAATAAAAAGATAATAAGAAAGCAAGGATGATTAATGAATCATTCGCCGCCACTGAAAAGAAACTTAATAAAATTACTTGTTTATTTCTTGTAGAATTTCCTTTGTCACCAACCGTAGAATAACAATAAGCTCGCCTATCCCCGGAATTCCTGTTGTCACTGGATACGGAAGCGCTCGACTACCAGATTCTATCCATCTGAGCCACCATGAATAAGCTATCAAGGTGTAACCCATCGAATGCATTACGTTTTGTGAATTAGGTTGATCCTAGCATCAGACGCATAAGCTCGGTCTGCTTACTAGTGTCATCTCTATACACAATTGTTTAACAGAATCCCTCTGTCAGCTTTTGCGATGTACTACTTGTGTATGAAATTGAGTGACTGTTACACGTATCACCAATCCCAATACTAGTAGAAGAATTATCATCGGGTATATTCAAATGGCCAATTGAATAACCCAATAATAATCTTAGACACTAAAAATAATAGAGACAATCGACAAGTAAATTAAACTCAAAATAAAATTGTGAAAAGAATTAAAGTTCCATAAATCAAGACTTTGAAATCATCCATATTCAATAAAAATTAGGTACACATGGATTTACTAAAACCCATAAAAATATATATAGAAGAAGAAAACTTGGTTTCCCCCTAAAGGGGTAAACCCTAGATATGGAATAAAACCTTTCCACTCTATTCTTTTATGTATAAATTTACATTTAATCCAATTTTATTTGGGCTTTGGATGCTCTAGTCCACCCCTCTCAAGCCTGATACTCGGAGGTCCTAATTTACCAAATATTGAACGGGTTAGTCCTTTCTTTAACGATTCAATCCAAATTAAATTATTTTGATGACCGAAATGACCCTTTTACGAAAACAGGAGTACTATTTCATTTCTTTGTTCGTCTTTGGCGGCACATCGTCGGTGAAACTTATGGAGAAAAAACAGAGGCATCTTTCGTTTCTTTTCGATCGGGAATCAAGATGATTGATACATAGTGAATTTTTCATCAGTTTTCTATAACGATTTATACCGTTACCTTTTGTTTTCTTCTCTTCTAATTCATCTCCATCTCGATCTGAGCTCAAAATAATTTCAAAACTTCAATCTAGGATTTTATTTTCATTTTGTTTTTGATTTGTAGCCATCGAAATGGAGAAGATGATGATGATGTTGTCCATTTGAAGAACTTCCACAAGCGTATCAAACGACAAAAGGAACTTATTTAAGACATTAAGGTAAGGAAATTAAGCAATTGATTAATTTAGATTTTTGTCAGTTTGAGTTGATGATTTTTGTACTGAAATTGGTATATTTTTAAAAATGCTCACTTGATGAGAATGTTAATTTGTTTTAGAACACAGTGGAGAATTTTTAATTTGAGATCAACAAATTAAGCATTACAAAATTAGTAAATTAAAGAAATATATAATGTTAATAACCATATGAATATAGGAGAATGTTGAGATACAGAGAGTGACCCACTTTATATGAGATTTTTACGTAGTCATATGACAAAAAAAAAGGAACCAAAAATGTAGCAATCCATGAATTTTGGTCTCAAATAATGGAAGTAAGTTCTATTCTTATGTTTTTATTAGTACCAAAGTGGAAGGAATTTAGTGCCATCGGTCATTAGCTTGTGAGCTTGCCTGTAGGCTACCCCGAGAGGTGACCGTTTCTATCAAGATGATGTTCTATTAGGATCTCCTTTTGTCTTCCTTGTTTCTTGTTACATTTCCAGTTTAGCTCGTTGATAAGCTGACTAATAGTGTCATTTCTAGTAACTCTTGCACACAATTTTATTTCCTATATTCTACTTTCAGATACAGTGTATGATTTGTATCCGCTCAATCAATGAATTTTGGTAGCTGGAGATTGACTAATATGCTGACCTTGTAAAGAATGAAAGAAGAGAAATAAATATCATATTTAGATTATATTTTTGCTTGAGATGTCAGAAGGTTGGTTTGTTTGTGCTAGGTTTAGGATTTTGATTCTTCAAGATACTGTTTAATACATTCTAAAACAATAGGATCCACTTGCTACTTACAGGTGCAAACATAGAAAATCACAAGTGGGTTTTTGGTAGCTACTAAAACCTAGGTACAAAACTATATTATACCCTGATGCACTTTGACATTAATCTTTCTTGGTTTTATGGATTTCGTAGCTATTTTATGGATTTTTAAGTGAATCAATTCTAGCTATTTTCTGTATTTTGTAGATGTGAAAATAGTTGTACACCGTTGTCGTGCCTCATTTTTTAGGTATTAACATTTTACAATTGCAAGGATTCAGGCACTGTTAACGTCTTAGCTGCTCAAATTTGTTGACATGTTAGACAAGAAAATTAATAAAAATGGATGAGTCAGTTCTAGCTATTTTCAATATTTTGTAGATGTGTACGTAGTTGTACACCATTGTCCTGTATCACTTATTCACACTTTTTACATCGAGTCCATGTCTTATGTAGCTTATAGACAAAGCTATGTTTTACAGGTGATGAAGTTGCAACAAAGAAATGTGGCATAATATTTGATCTAAACTCTGGAATTGTATACCCAATTAGTGTCTTCACTCCTGGGAAGAAAAAGTTAATGATTTCGTACCAGGTTATGGAATAGACTTCTCATCCACTATGCTCCCTCATTTGCGAATGTAGTAAATTTCTTATGGTTCTATGAGTTTCTCGGTGATTGCAAAGGGATCTGATACGTTTTCAAAAGGATGGATAGTATCTATGATGAATGTGGTCGGTGCACACATAGGTTATACGTTTATCGGATGGATAGAATCTATGATGAATGTGGTCGGTGCATATGAAGGGTGTAGGTTTTGTTTTTCCTTGTTGATAATCATGACTTAAATATACAACAATTTTGTAGTTTGGTTAATGTGCATTCTAATTATTTTTTTGTTGTGTTTGTTTTGTGCAATGTCGGCTTGGCATATCAAGGCTGTACATACTGGATGTGTTCATTATGAAAGATAATATATTTTGTACAAATGTCAAAGATACTTTCGGCGTGTCATATACGAGCAAAGTTTGATTGTCATTGATATCCAGAAATGCTCAACTACTGAGGTACATACTCTCTTTTTGATTTTTTTTATAGACTTCCCTCACATAATTTTTGTATACTTGGAATAAGTAAGTGCCGGCAGCAAAAGTAGTAACAATATAGATGCTATGAAGTTTTCTTTTGGATTTTGGTAAGCCAGCGTGGACATAATGACTTTGGATTTTGGTAAGCCTGATAAGAACCAAAAGTCATGGAATATTAGGAGTTAATGTTAATTTGTTAATGTGTACACAACTGTACACATGATTCTTAATGTGTACATAAATGTACACATGTTGATTTTCAATATGCACGTAATTGTACACCTGCTGATCAGTTTGACAAATAATTCCTTGGATGAGTATTTGCTAATATATAGTTTTGTTTCTACAGAAGCTATTATTGTAGTCTTCCTTTGTAAGGTGGACATTTTAACCGTTTAAGAATTCAAAGAGAAAACACAGTTGTACTTTCCTAATAGAGCCTTGAATAATTTTACATTGCGTATAGTTTAAGCTATATGTACCTTTGTTCTTTTATTTCCTAGCTGCGGATTTTGCATCTTTTCAAAATGAGCTTATTCACCTCTATCCTTTGACATACGACTGAATCAGGGTTTCTTTATGTATTAGCTATTTCTTCAAGTTCTACTTAAGTCTGAAAACCCTTCTTCTTTATAGTCTTCCCAAACGTGCTATTTTGTTTTAGTGGTTGTTTGTTTTATTGATGTATACATAATTCTACACCTTTGCTTTCTAGTCATTTATTTTTGTTATTTGTTTATTTTGTAACCTCATACGCTTCCTTGGCACTTGATGCTTATTTAAATTACATCATTGTTCCAATAAGAAATTGATGCTTCATCTGAGTATTTAATGTTTAAGATTCATTGTATGTTAATGTGTACATAGTTGTAAACATGTTGATTCTTGATGTGTATGTAATTGTACACCTGTTGATTAATGTGCACACAGTTGTACACATGCACGTTGATTTTTGATGTGTACATAATTGTACACATGTTGATTTTCAATGTGCACCTAGTTGTACACTTATTGATTGTTACTGAGTGCACATGTTGATTCTCAGTTTGGATACCAGTCAAAGGTCATGTATCATTTTCATTAGGTTTCGACTTTATTGATAAATTCTTCAAATGATCAGTTTAGCTCTTGAGATTCATTTTGGTTTCACCTTTATCGATAACTGGGATGTATGTTCCCTACTTTCATGTCACTGAGATTGTGCAGTTTGCAACTTTTTTGTAGGTGCGTACATAGTTGTATACCATTGTGCTATTTCAATAATATATGGTCAGTTTTGTGGGGATGGATGTTGGATTTTTGTTATTGTGTGCATAATTTTACAACATTTTGCTCTCTCAATAATAAGGAACCTTAATTGTTGATGAATCCTTAAGTTGTTTCTTGATATTTTGAGGTGATTTTAATAGCATTCTTGAAATGTTTTTAGGTACTTTTCAAGTAAGCTTAAGAAACTGAAAAAAGAGCAATGGATAGGTTTTGGATATTAATGAGGTATCAAATTCTCTTTTTACTTGATGATTTAGTTGATTTGTATCTGTCTCTGACTTCATTTTTTGCGATGACTAATAATATGGTTCAAAAATAAACGAAACCAATTTTTGAGTTGGAACCTTATCTTACTTATGTTTCATGTGATATCTAGCAAGATTATATGTATTGTCCGCCATAGTTTTTCTTGGTGATTGTTAATGTACCTAGTTATACATAACTGTCCCGTTTCATGAATATATTGCATGTTTTATGAGTGTAGATGTTGTATCTTTTGGATTTTGGTAGATGTGTACATAATTTACACATTATTATCCCGTCTCATGAATATATTGCATGTTTTGTGTGTATGTATGTTAGTTTTTTTGGATTTTTGTAGAGGTGTACATAGTTGTACACCATTGTGCTATCTCAATAATATAAGGTATGTTTTGTGGGTATGGATATTAGACTTTTGTAGGTGTATACATAGTTGTACAGGATTGTGCTCTCTCAAAAATATGAAAAAACTAATTCTTGATGAAACCCTAAGTTGTTTTTTGATATCATGAGATGATCTTAATAGCATGCTTACTATGTGTTTAGGTACTTTTCGAGAGAGCTTAACAAAGTGGGGGAGAACAAAGGACGGGTTTCGTAGATGGACGATTTTTTGGATTTTCGGATTTTAATACCATGCTTGCTATTTGTATAGGTACTTGCTATGTGTTAGATTTTAATAGCATTAGTGGTGCTTAGGTGGACGTTTCAAGTTGTACGTGATGTACAAACTGGTGCATCTTTTCTTGTTTCTGGATTTTTGTAGATGTTGAATGGTTGAGGTGTTGTAGTTGTTTGCATCAGCAGGGTTAAGAGTGCTTGGGCGTTGGAGCTGGTGTAGCTAATGAGTTTGGGTTGTAAACAGGTTGTATTTTTATAGATGTGTACATGTTTTTACACCAATGTAAACAAAGCTTTTTAAAAATGAGAATTATATAGTCATATGGGTACTCTTTTTGTAGTTCTTGGAACGAGCTTTCCGAATATATAAAGTTTGCGAATTTTGGACAAACGGTTCGAAAGATAAATTGATTTTTTTTATATATTATTTAAAATTACTGGCATCATCATAAATCACTTTGGACTAAACTACATATATTTGGACTACATTGTAAATAAGGAAGGTTATTTATGTACTTTCTATAAAAAGGACTAATTTATACCTAATTGAATGGGTTAAAACTAACTAATATATTTGGATGGGATCCTGGACGAAACCTTATTTTTCCCGTTTCTCTCTGCCAAAAGTTGTCTCTCTTCTGCTCGTGCTGTTGGCCTTATATAGGTTCCAAGGGAAGCCTATGGTTGCGACAAATCCTCATTTGATAAGGATGTAAAGAAGGTCTACAGTCTTTTGGATTGTTTGGAAGACATGTGCTGCTGATTTGGTGTAACATGGATCATTGTAATATGATAAACACGACTTTTGATTGGTTTGAACTTCAGTGGGGACTTGTTTGAGCCAATGACCTGCTCTAACCTCAGCTATACATGCAGCTTCGATGCTTCTCGTTTTACCAAATTCCTACTTCCCCTGCTCAGAAATCTTCTTTGTAAAGTTTGTATCTATCCTCAACTAAATTCTCCTCCAAGTCTTAGAGTCCAAAATCGACAACATACCTCCCTGACTTCTCGTTCACACAACAGAAACCTAAACCGCGTACAAATCTTTTCACTGCTCGGAAATCTTTTCTGTTCATTATCTCTGCGCCAAGCTAGGTTCTCCCATGGTTTCTCGGACGAAACTGGTTCCTTGTTCCTCTAAAACTCCTCACTAAAACTTCAGTCGACGGAAGCAATCCCATGTTCTCCATACCGTCCATGTTCACTGCCAGCATCACCACCAGTAGTCACCATCGTCAATGGCAGCAGCGGCCTATTTTGCTTCTCGAGTTTTACAGCCATGACATACTCAAGCTCCATCAATATCGGCAGCATCATTATTTCCAACTTCATCATTTCCTGTTCTCATCTCGAGCATCTCTTCGACCTTCACCATTAGCAGCAAAGAATGTTCACTGTCTAACTAAAGCTCTTCTTTCTTCATCACACACGGACTAACTCGTCATCTTCCATTCTCGAGCTTCTCTGCCAACTGCATTTCAAACACCAGCACCAACCTCTATTACCGTCGAGTCATCTTCATTCCCTGTTAGGTTAATATCTCTCCACCAGTCATAGCCTAACCCGAGCTCCAACTATTCTCTATCCAACTCCATTGACCGCAAACCACTAGCATGTCTTCATCACTGATGATGATTACCAGCAGCATCAACTACTGCTCCACTTTCCCTTCCTGCTCGCGTCCTTCTCACCATTCGTGATCATCATGATCAACATCATCGATCATCACCAACGACAGCAACCACTTTCTCCCTTGCTATTGTCGTGCTCAAACATCCTCCAAAACCTTGTCAATTTCGTACACGAAAGTCGTGTTCTTCCTTGCATTTAAATTAGTTGTAATGCAGCACCACGAGAATGGCCGGAACTGGTCGTGAAACTTGACCAAGTTCTATTCTGTTGAGTATAAATGGTACTTTGTTTTTTTTCAACTCAAAATTTATTAAAAATGAAGCCAAAAGAATTACACAAGAGTTATAATGAAAAATTTCAAAGGAAAAACAAAGGTTAAAGTAGACCACATGTCTCAAGCCTATAACTCAAACAACATAATCAAAATCTGTAGTAGGGTATATCAGGGAATTCCATTCTGTGCATAGATGGTAGTCTATCATTGAACTTTACTATTTGGCCCTTCCTCAAGTAGACTCCTTTTTTGGCAAAGAAGTCAGCAGAGAAGTTCACTTCTCTGTAGACATGATTGAAGTGGATTGCTTTTATCTTCCTGCAAATATGTTCCCATCTGGTCCAAACATACCATGGTAGTTCCTGCTTTGTAAAAGCTATGATTGAAGCTGTGGATCAGAGTTTATAATTACTTTATCCTTAGTCTTGAGAACAGCCCATTCCAAAGATGTAATAACACTCATAATTTCTGCAACAACGTTTGTAGCAATGCCCAGGCCACCACTCTCAGCTGTAACAGAGTTGCCTTCACTGTCCCTGGCAATAAAACCCACCAGCATAACCAGGTTTCCTCTTGAAGCCCCATCACATCACAATAGTATTGTATCTGAATCAGGTAAAGTGAATTCACATTCAATGACTCTAAAAGATTTCACCTTTCTGCATCTTATATTGAAATATTTTAGGATTTGAAGATCATAAGCAGAATTGTGCATATAACCTGTGAGTCTTGCTTGACATTCACAGATCTTTCTAATTATTATTTTAATAGCTTTGACACTGTCAGGCTTGATATTCTCAAAATTAGAGTAATTCCTAGAGAACCAGATATCAACCATAATATTGAAAGCAGCAGTGATCCATAATTCTTGAATGACAGGACTTTTACCTTTGCAAGCTTGAATAACTTCTTCAAATGATTTTGGGTTTTTAAATGCAAAAACTCCACCTATCCAGCTCCATAGAATTTGACCATAGTTACAGTCCCACAATATATGGTAAGTAGAGTCTTGATTTTTATAACAAAGAAAGCATCTTGAGGCTAGTTTCATACCTCTTTTCTACGCATTTTCATCCGTGTTACAAGCCCCTCTAGTAATTTTCCATATGTTGCCAGCTGTATATGGATGCACACATGCTTTCCATATCTTCTTGTACCAATTTAATTTGGGTTGCTTCTTCCTGACTAGATTAACAGCACTGTGTGCTGAGAAGTCACCATTTTGAGTTGCAGTCCATATGAGTTTATCTGGACCAGAGGAAAGTAGAGGCAATTCTTCAACAGAAAAATATTTTAAGAATTCTTCTGAAATGACCCATTTATTCTCTTGGATTAAAGCTTCCACTTTCATATGAGGGTGTTGATGAATAAAATGATCTTCACGAAAATATTTGATGATACTATTGTCTAGGATCCATGCATCATGCCACAACAGAGTGTCTCTTCCATTTCCAATAATCCATCTGGTATTCTCTTCAAATTCAGGAATAATCCACTTAATACCAGGCCAGATAGTTGATTTTTTGTAATAAGTGATCCATCTACCATGTTTGTCTTTAAACTTGGATAGAATTTTTTTTGCCCAATCTTCATTAGAAGTAAGTATTCTCCACAGAAGTTTCATCAGTAGAGATTTGCTGATGTCTTCAAGTCTTCTAATTCCCAGGCCACCTTCTTCAGTTGGGTGCAGACTTTATCCCATGAAATGGTTATATATTTTTGCTCCTCTCCCTGACCACTCCATAGAAAATTTCTTAAAATTCTTTCACAAGTATCAATAACTTTCCTTGGCCATTTGTATATTGACATATTATACAAAGGAATACTACTCAAGACAAATTTTATGAGAGTTACCCTAGCTTGGAAATTTAGAAATTTGCTTATCCATGTAGCTAATCTCTTATACAGCATTTCAAAAAAAGACCATAGGTGCTCAGATTTAATTTTTCCTTGAATTAAAGTTATCCCCAAGTATTTATCAGGGAAGACAGATAAAGGCATACCCATGAATTCTGGAATCTGTATTTGTCTATTAGAAGGAGTACCATCCACAAAGCATTTGCTCTTAGCAGCGCTAACAAATTGACCAGAAGCAGCTTGGTATTCCTGCAGTAATAGTTTGAGCTGTCTTAGTGTTGATTTACATATATTACTGAATATAAATATATCATCTGCAAAGAATAAGTGAGAAGGATAAATCCCATTTCTGATAACCATTGGCTGTATCTTCTTTTGTTGAATGAATTGTAAGATTTTTCTACTTAGTACATCAGCAACAAGTATATATAGAATAGGAGATAGGGGATCTCCTTGCTTGACACCTCTGCTAACACCAAAATAGCCAATTGGTCCAACATTAAGAAGTGTTGATATTTTAGTTGTTTTTAGAAGTATCCAAATACAATTACAAAATCTTCCAGAAAAACCATACTTCTTCAGGACAACTAACAAGAAATCCCAGCTGAGAGTGTCATAAGCTTGAGATATATCCAATTTTAAACCAACATTACCCCCCCTTCTTGTGATATTCATCTCATTAACTAGTTCAGATGCCAACAGTATTTGTTCATGTATATTTCTACCTTTAATAAAAGCACATTGTTGTGGAGATATTATCTTATGCATTAAATTATGCATTCTAGTAGTAATAATCTTGGTAATTATCTTGAAACAGAAATTGCTCAGCCCTATAGGTCTGAATTGATTTACTTTTAGGGGGAAGAACTAAAAAATTAGAATTTAAACCAGATGGGATTTCTTGGTTAAACCAACAAAACTGAATAGCAGCTATGAGGTCTACACAGATAATATCCCAAGCCATTCTATAAAAAAATACCTGTAAATCCAACAGGGCCAGGTGCTCCATCTTGATTTAATTCAAAAACAACCATTTTTATTTCATCTGCTGTAGGAATCAATTCCAGATTTTTATTATCTTCATTTGATAGTAGATGAAGAGTGTCTTCCAGAATGGAATTAGAAATATGAACTGGTTGATCTGAAAATTTACACTGGAAGTAATTGATGAGTAATGAAGCTATATCAGACTGTTTAGTGATAATATTCCCATAGTCATCTTCAAGTTCCACAATAGAATTTCTTGTTTGCCTGAGCTTGATAGTAGTATGAAAGAATTTGGTATTAGCATCCCCAAATTTGATCCAATTAGTTCTTGCTTTTTGACTTAGAAGAGTGTGATAATTTTGAGCTGCAACATCTCTAGCACCCCTGGCAGTTACATAATCATTTAATAGCTCTAGATTAGCTGGATCAGCATCTGAAAGAATGTTGGTTTCAGTTACTCTTTTTCAGCTAATTTTAAAGTTGTTTGCACATCACCAAAAACCTCCCAGTTCCATTTCTTCAATATAATTTTTAACCTCTTCAGTTTATTCATAAAGATGTAAATGGCATTTCCTTCCAGATTTTCATTCCAAGATTCCTTAATCACATCCATAAAGTTGGGATGAGTAACCACATTTGTTGAAATCTGAATGGAGAGTTATTTGGTTTAGGGATATCTGCATCAGAACCAAACAGAAAACTATGATATGAAATTCCTCTTGAGGAAACATGATATTTCCATCCATTATATATATTAATCCATTGAGGATTAAAGAAAGTGATATCAAGGTTACAAAGAATCCTTTTCCTACCACATCTGCCATTTGACCAAGAAAATTGCAATCCACTTTTTGGAGCTTGGAGAATACCACATTGATCAATCCAATCATTAAAATCAGTTAAAGCTGTTGAAAGAGGACTATTACCACCCTTCTTCTCATGAACTGGAGTAATAGTGTTGAAATCACCAATAATCATCCATGGTTTATTCAATTTACTTATAGTAATAAGGTCATCCCATAATTCTCTTCTTTTAACAGTTAAGACATCTGCATGAACACCAGTTACTAAAACTCCACCTATTTCCACAGTAATACATTGTCTTGATGAAAAAATGACTAACGGAGGAGAAAGAGAAGAATGCCAATACAACCAAATATTTGCTTTTCTAGCATCACATGTATTATGAATGATTTGCTGATTCATACCAGGGAGTTTTAATCTACTTTTGGAATTGGTATGAGTTTTAGGTTCAACTATCCATACTAAGGAGGGGTTAAAATGGTTAACTAAAGATTTGAGTTTATTTTGAGCTGTGGGTCTTTTAATACCCCTAATATTCCAATATTCAACTCTCATTGGGAGGATGGTTGGGGAGTAGTGGAATTCCCCTTTTGAGACACTGATTTCTGAAATTCCTTACTAGTTTTCCTAGTTAAAGGAGGTTTCTTAGGAGGAAGAGTTTTCTTTTCAACAGCAACAAGCTTATCCTTACTAGGGTTATCACTTCTTGTCTCTCTTCTAAGAATAAAAATAGTTTGTGGAATATTACTACAATGAAGTAGGGAAGATGTACTGACCTCTTTAATTTCACCATCTTCTGAGATGGAAGGAGTACTATGAACTTCACCCACTGAGTCATGGATACTTGAAGTAATTATAGGTACTGAGCCTTATGGAGAATTTACTGTGGAACTAACAGGATGAGCATCATAAAATGGTAATGGAGTTGAAGGAACTGAAACTACTGGTGGCACAATAGTTTTATCCACATATAATGGTGGAAAGTCTTCAGGAGGAAATAGAGCATTGTTTTCTTCCTCATTATTAACTTGAAAAGCATGAAATATCCCTGAAGAAGTTTCACCTAGAATATTACTTAATGTATTAGTATTTTGTTGCTCTAGGATTTTCTCTGCTATTTTTCTCACTCTATGGAAAGAAAATATCAAAACCCCTATTCTGTTGAACAGCTTTAGGCTTCCATTGTCTCTTGGTTTTGATTTGAATAAAATCTTGATCTGAATTTGTGGAGGCCATCTCTTTCTTCTTTGTTCTACATTCTGCAACATAGTGGCCCACTGATTTACAATGATTACAGTATTTTGGTAAATTTGGAATTTGGATAGCCTGATCAAATTTGCCATACTTTGATTCCACCAGTATTTTGCTTGGAATTGATTTGGCTAAGTCAATTTCTACTAAAACACTTGCATAAAAACCATTCTCCTTTTTTTAAGTATTAGAATCAACTTTAATTGTTGTTCCAATCTTATTACCCATTTGAAGAATGATATCTTCTTTCCAGTACTCAATTGACAACCCAGGAAAAAGAACCCAAGAAGAAACTAAAGAGGATTTTTGTTTTTCAGGATTGAAGTTAGGTTCCCATGGTCTTAGTTTAAGATGTTGATTTTCGGCTTCCCAGTGTGTTTTCAAAATAAGGTTTCTATCTTCTTCAATTTCCAATTTAATGATAAAATAATCTTTACCTAAAGGAATTAGTTGAACAGTACCTTTGGTGTTCCATAACTTTCTCAAGGCAGCTGCAGCAATATCAAATTTCAACGTAACCAGATTCAATCTGCCAATCAAGTTAAATCTCCATTCGTTTAAACAATCATCAATAATCTCATCTGGAATGAACAAAGATGGGGAATCCTGATTAACTGGTGATGGAATCTCCATATTACTCAAAGAATTTGACTCAGAAGTTTGGAGTTTAGGTAAACCCAAAAAATATAAAAAGAAATGATTTTGTTTATTTTCATCCATGAATTAGGTAAATTGATTATAGGAAATTCCATAGTGATTACCGCAAATCATCGATCTGAAGAAAAACACCTGAATTAATGAGAAGATGAAGTTCAGAAAATAAAAAAATAAAAAAAATGAGTTGGTCGTCGATCCACTCGCTGTGTTGCAGAGCCTCCTTTGTCAATGTTAGTGATCAATGAGTATAAATGGTAGAAGACGGTAGCCCTGAGTAAATAGGCTAGGTGCCTTAACAACTTTTGAATTCTGGATTCCCCCAAGTAAAAGACCTGACTGCCTTTAGCAGTTCCCTTGTAACAGTCCAGCCCTTAACAGAATGAATGTCACTTAACGTATAATGGGGTACCGATAGCATCTGCCTTGAAAATGACCATTTTTCCTTTTAATCTTTTTAGTTCTTGTCTTGCTCATAACTTCTTCATACGAACTCAGAATGACTTTGTTCTTTCTCCATTGCCTTCGTCTTCTCGTCCTCTAAAAAATAATGACTAGAAATCCTCCATTTGAACGAATTCCACGGGGTCTTTGGCCTTTCTTCACTTGTGACTTCACTTTTGTAGATATTTTCACTTTTTTTGGATGATTCATCTAATAAAAGACATAAACTAGAAAAAAATAATAATACAAGGTAATATGTGATAAACATAGCTAAAACAAGTACGGAATTGACACTCTAAACATGTAAATTAAGCACTTATCAAATTCTTGCAGGATAACCCTGGAAGAGGTAGAAAGATGAAGAGAATCGAAAAGACCATCGACCCAAAAAAGGGGAAGGGGAAGGAGAAGTGGAAGGAGAAGGAGACCGAAAGGCCCTACTGGAAAAAGTTCAATATATGGTTCCGGCTCCTCCCCTACTGGCGGTATCATGTTGTCCACCATTACATAGAATTCATGCACGTTGAAAAGAATGTATGCGAGAGTACCGTTGGAACATTGTTGAACAATGAATTTAAGTCGAAAGACCACCTTGCTGCTCGAATGGACCTGAAGGAGATGGGTTTTAGAGACGAGTTGCAACCTAGGGAAAATGGCAAAGGGGGATATATACTAAAGGCAGCATGTCACTCATTAAGCACGGAGGAAAAGGACAAGTTCTGTGCAACATTATCCGAGATAAAGGTTCCACAAGGGTATTGTTCAAACTTTTCAACCCTGGTGAATCTAAAATATCGAAAGCTTATCGGACTAAAATCGCATGATTATCACATGCTAATGCAGCATTTTTTTCCCATTGCGATTAAATTAATTATGTCGCAGCCAACAAGATATACTATTATCAGGTTTTGTTTCTATTTCAGGGCAATATATAGCAAAGAAATCAAGGTGGCAGAGCTAGAAAAATTGCAGTCGGATCTCGTTGTGACGTTGTACTTGCTCGAGAAATACTTTCCTCCATCCTTTTTAGACATCATGGTTCATCTAACTGTGCATATTACCAGGGAAGTGCAAATTTGTGGTCCTGTATTCTTTCGATGGATGTATCCATTTGAAAGGTGCATCAAGGTTATTAAAGGGCATGTGCGAAATAGAAACAGACCTGGAGGAAGCATTTCTGAAGGGAACCTTGCGGAAGAGACAATTGAGGTTATCAGTGAGCACCAACAAAGCATGAATGATACAATCGGAGTTCCACCAGACAAACTCAACACATCTGACACTGGCGAAAATTCTTATTCTTTCAGGGGAAAACCAATGTCATCTGCTAAGTTTCCTCGTGTTGATAAGGATCTGTTTGATAAAGCGCATTTCTATGTATTACAGAATTCTCCTGAAGTTGATCCTTACGTTGAGATCTAACCAAATAACCTCATTTTTTATTTAGTTTTTGATTCTGTGTCCGAATTTTTGTAAAGATAATAACATTAATCATTGCATTGTCCAGCCGACACCAGAAATTTTTGAAGGAGACATATCTTGGTATGAGTGATAGACAGCTAGATCAAAAACATCGTGAAGAGTTCGCCAAATGGTTACAAAAAGTGGTAAGAGTTTGCAGAAAATGTCACTCTTGCTATATGTAACTTTTGGGTTGAGACGGAGGCTAATCCTTATAATGTATTTCAGATTGAGAGTGGGTGGGCAGACTCTAGGGAAAACTTCAATCAGGACTTAAGGTGGCTATCAATCCCACCGAATGCACAAGTAGATACATACGAATCATATTGAAGATGATTCAGACGCACGAGATGTGTAGGCAGCTAGACACATAGTAGAACCTGAAAAATCAAAAAAAGAGTTTCCAGTAGAAATAGGTAGATTCACTTTTTCTTCCAGACCAGTTGAGATTTGTTCTAAAAGAATATCAAGATTGATGTATGTATTGCTACAATTATAAAAATCAATATTTTCACAAAAAAGTGCAACACTAGGCTTTTCGTCTTCATTGGAATCATAGTTGTCAGACATTTCATCAAGAGTTGCAGCTAGACCTTTGTTCCCAGCGTATTTTTTACGATTTGGATACTCATTTGCAAAATGACCAAAACCTTTACACTTAAAGCACTGAGGCATATCCTCGTCATCAGTTTCATCAATATCCCTGTTTTTAGGAGGAACACGATTATGAGGTTTAACTAATGACCTAGGTTTATCTCTGGATAATCGTTTACTTCTCTTCAAAAGAAGATCCCTAAACTGTGTTGTGG